>NC_052499.1:67742970-68042970 GCF_016617805.1 Bactrocera tryoni
TTTAGTAAAAGTAAGTAGGTGCATGAGTGGTAATCGCTGAGAAAAATAAAAGAAGTTGAGGAGAATAGCAAGAAACAAATACTGCAAAACGGCAGCACTTACTGGAATAATTTTGAAGAGTGATAGCTAAGCGTGCTGTAGTGGATATGAGGGAATGACCGGTGTGCTGGGATATATAAAGTAAAGTGGTTAGTGCTGGTCGTAAGCGCTGATACACACATGCAGGTATATCTACCTAATATGTTACGTATGCATATTTTTACTAGGGTTGAACTTATTTTTAAGGATGAATCATTTATTTTTTTTTATTAGTAATAATCATAATATTAACAGCCTAAATGTAGGCAACTTTTCTTATTTTTTACTTAGAAAGTAGTTAGTTAGCACATCTCCAGGAATTCATAAATAACTTCAGTTTAAAAAATGTATTTTTAAATATATATTTTTTTATTTTTATAAATTCGAATAAATATTTTTTTTTAGTCTTTTTATTTTTGTTTTTTCCTGAAGAAATGTTCAGAAAGAGATTTATTACTCTTTTTTGTGAGCAAAAAATTCAATAAGAATTTGGGTGATCAAAGTAAGACTTAATAAACAATTTTAATTAAAAATATGTTCCTAGGATCATACATATATATTTGGGTATAGGTGGTGTTTTCTAGAGTCATAGAATTGCACGTTAAATAGAAATATTAGAAAGACTCTACATTATAATAGGTAAGGTTTGGCAAAGCTTCCGCGGGTGCCTCTTCTTGTGAGTTCATCAGCTTTACAGTATCCTTCGATTTCGCTGTGGCCTGGCACCCATACCAGTCTTATCACTAAGCCACTCGATGGTATTGATAGGGCGGTTAATCAATCTTTGACTAGCCCTGGAAGCACTGTTAATGAGTTCAAGGTTCGTATCGCCGCCCTGCTATCTGGTGGTCACTTTTCTGAAGAAGGCTGCAGTCCGGAGCAGTACATATACTGCTACCTTAATGGCTGCAACCTCGACCTGGAAGACGATACAATAGTCAGGGACTCTGCAGTTGGAAGACCCAAATAGTTTCGTATTTTTTTAAATTCTGATTCCTTCAGTCCCAGATACGCTCTAATGTGGAGAACAGCACAAATTATATTTACCTATAGACTAGTTATACCCTTCCTCAAAACTAGTATGAATCTAAACATCAACTGGTCACATGAAAACTGCTGGATTTTGGTTAGAAACTAATTTAAAATATATATGTATGTATATACATATATCTTTCAGACTAGTTGCTTGTGGGACAGGATGTGAAGTAGTATAATTCCTGTCTAACTTAATATTTTAGTGCTGGTTATGTACATATATTAGGTTGTGTGAAAGTGTTGGGATGATAGCTCTGAATCCATACATAATTACATATGGTATACGAACACAAATATGTCTGCAAGTAAATACAAGTTTGTCCCTGCCATTAAAGTTAGTTGTAGTTTCTCACGTCTTCTTGACAGACAAAGCAAAGGTCAGAGCTTACATTTGAATAAGTGATTCTTTGTAGAAGTCGAAACACAGGTTTCCGTCTCGAAGTGATAAATGCTTACTCGGTGAAAGAGACGGACATCTACTGGTGATGTGAAGCATTAATTATGATTAATTTTAATAAATTGTTGGATTTCTGAAGAATTTGAAATACAATTTAGTGACATATTTTGCTAAACTATTTCAAAAATGTTTTTTTTTCGAAAATATATTAATTTTTTAATAATAAAAATTTTAATTACTTTTTATGAAGTTGTACACCAATTTTCTCGCATGATATACTTAAGTTGTACATAAAAATATATATTTTGAAACAACTAAAATTTTAATAATTTTTTTAATATTTTCTATGCTTTTCTTAATAAATTCTCTCGCCTGATATATGCTCCATGTCATATTTCATGTATCCTAAAATTTATATTATCTATGGTCTCATCGTCACTAAAGCATTAGCTACGCGCCAATATCTTACCCGAGATCTTTAAATTGATCGTTATTAATGTCAACTTTTACATGCACACATACACTCACATATGCATATGTACATGTATTTATCAGCTCAAGAAAAAAAAATCCATTTACAGTTCCCATGCTCTTTCACACACACCCGTATACACATTCACCGAGAGGCAAACAAAAACAAAGAATAATAACAGCGGTCGCAGTGGACACCCCAACAATGACAAGCACGAAGGAAGGAAGTAAAACTGGAAGAATGTGAGTTGAAGTTCCGCACAGTAGCGGCGGCAACAGCGGTATTCAATTCTCAACATTACCCCTGTATCGCAACCGCACGCACCGCGCTTCCTTCGAACCATAAGAGTCCTGCGTGCCAAGGGGTTCCACACCAGCACCAACACCAATAGACAGTGGAATGGTGCTCTGTATGAGTTGTAAGGAATTATAATTTTGTTGCAACACGATTTTTATGGTTTCCTGTTGGCGAACGGCGGCAAAAGCAAAAGCAACAGCAACAAAAGGAAGCATGAACCGGTAGTAAATATAAAATGAGCGGGGGAGCTGGCGAAGATACATACATATATTTATTAAGGAGATGTGTGTACGAGAAAGGACTAAATTTATGTATGTATGTGAATGTATAAGTATGCATTTATGGCCGGAGATGAGCAGGATGAGCTGACTGCACATTGCAATACAAACACACATACATAAACAAAACACAAACGAATGTGAATAAGGTATGAGCAGAGTATCTGACAGATTCACCGACAAGTAGCTGACAAACGACAGACACTGATGAGCGGCACATATACACATACAAATGGTGTTGGCTGGCTGGTATGATGTATGAATGCATATCTTATTGTATGTCCTGTGTGTGTGTGTGTCTGAGCAAAGGAAGCCATTCAGCAGCAAGGAGCTGTAAGTGAGGCGCGTACGTAAATGGAAGCCTTACGCGTGAAATTCCATAAAGGATACGCTGAAGACGTCAGTTCGCAAGAACCACCGGGAATGTCTTTACTTGCATTTCAGTTACCAATTCATCAGCTTGCTATTTATACGTTCATTGGTTTGTTTGCGTTTTCTTGCACCACACCGCGACTTGCACCTTCAATTAACACTTCAGCGTGCGGAAAAATTTTTCGTTGTCCTCAGCAAGGAAGAAGCGCTGATTCGCATACAAATATGTATATGTATATATGTAAATAAATATATATACCGTACATAGTTATGCATGTAAGTGGCTTGAGGGTGTTTGTTAAATTCATAAAAATGCAAGGCGCAGATTAAATTACAAGAAAAGCGACGAAGGACAGCAACAGACAGCTTCACACATACATATATGCATACTAGCAGGTTTGTATGTAAGTTTGCTGTTGCTGACATTTATTCTTGTTGGCAGCAGTCAACAGCAGACAAACTAAATATTTGTATTTACAATTTGCAATGAATGAAGGCAACAACAACGACACTGCTTGCACAAGTCATATATGTATAAAATTGTAAAAATTCTTGAAGAAGGGTATAATTTTTATTTGCGCAATGCAAGATTAGCATTTTAGTTGTGACGAGTGGCTCATGTTTCATTCCTATTCACATACATACATACTTATATCATCAATTTCTTCTTAAAGGGTCATTAAATGCACCGATCACATGCTTGAGCTGCTGTGAAATTATTTTGTAATAAAATAAGGAATATAGCAAAGTAAAAGACACTCGAAGACGCTATGCGTTCTGGCATAATGAAGACATAATGAATATAATACTATAGATATATACATAGGTACCTATATATAGATATAGAGTAGTTAGAGAGTACAGATAGTTTTGAGATATGATATACAGGGGCGGATCCAGAGTAGAATTTTAGGGGGGAACTATATAATTTTGTGCTTGATATGACAAATGTGTAACTGTAAACTATAATTTCTTTTTGATACATATGTATATATGTACTTCCACATTTATTTTACAACACAAAATCAATACGGTGTTTGCTCATTTTACTAAATCTTATCGCAGGTGCTGAGGGTTTCTAAGGCACACTTGCGTTCTCGTAGCCGTTTGCATCTTCCATTGTTGTTGGGCTACTTCTGCTTTGAGCTTCGATTTTTGCAGGTCTTTGTTTCCTGACAAGATTTTCCCAAAACGTCTAATTAGCCGTTCAATAAGTACAGTTATATCTTTATACTCCCCCAACAAAGTAATGTAAATGATGGATAATGAAATCTCGATTATCACTTTATCATGCGAGAGTATAAAATGTTCGGTGATACCCGAACTTAGCCCTTCCTTATTTGTTTTCTTCTAATTTGAGGTTAAATTTAGGTAAAAGCTGACTCAAATTGAAACTTTCAAGAACCTCAACGGAAACCCGCGTTTTCTAATCTTACATGACCGTGCCAATGAGTGGAATGTATGTAGAAACTCTGTAGGAGTCTTAACAGCTTTGATATGGATGATTGTTTCGTTGCCTCTGACAACCACATGTGCTGGGTTTTTTCACTCCAACATCTATTTTTCCAGCCAACTGTGTAGCATTTGAAAAAAATTTCATTAAAGTGATGATCAGCATGCATTCTTTGTGTGTTCAGTGTTGCAACCAATCTTGTTATGACGTTTGATGCTTTCGAAAGGTCGATTGATTCGTTCTGCAGAATAACACTAAGTGACTGCGTCAGTGACAAAACTTCACTGAGACATAAAATTCCAACAATATAATCGAAGTTCCACAGTACGGTGATAATATTCGGCGCTTTTACTGCAGTCGTTCTACAGGTATTCTTCCATTCGACCTCCCAACATAACAATACAAGCATTACCTTTTGCAATTCTCCCGCAGTTGCACCCCGTGGATCTGCCCCTGTTGTTATGTTATAGTATATACATATATGTAATTATCATATTGTACATTGATCGTGAAAATTGGAGAAGGCTGTGAAAGTGTTTGCCCTAATATTATATAGAGTACTCTCTCATTACACATATCAACCGAAGAAGTTTGTTGACAATATTCACTATAAAGATTTGGGTTTAATTAGAAAATTTTCTGTTCTCAAGCCTAAAAAGAATGGCCATTGAGAAAGAAATCTTTTAGATTGAGACATATTTTGTGGAATAAAACACGATTTTCACGACTAACAAAAATCTCTATAATTGGTAACTGTGAATATTTAAACAAGGAACCATAATCTATCTCGAATTCTCCATTTCTCGGCTTGCTTTAATTATTAGCCTCTTTATTTAATAAGATACGAAACACAGATGGTTATCCAACGCAACGCCTTAATCACCGAACAAATTGTTCTGATCGGGTTCGTGGCTCAGTGTGTGAAAAGTTAAAATGTTGTCTTATTCTAATTAAAAGCAAGGGCAAAGCTTGGCAAACTAAGTCTTTGTTTCTATATTTTGAAGAAAAAAAAGATTATTATAAAGTTATCCTTATTAATTTTCAAAAATATCTCCACTCTCCCTGAAAAATTTTCAGAAGCTATATTTGTTGGCCTTTTGTGTTAACTTTTTTTTTATTTTTTTGTTCCCACTCAATTAACGGCGTCCGAGTGATTCAAAACCACAGACGCATCTAATTACACAATCACTATAATAACAATAACAACACTAAGCAGCTGCGCTAATTTTTATATGAAAAATTTCTTTAATGCCACTTACAAAACCGCTGAGCTTTTGTTGCTGGCTGATTAATAGTTAATTAGGAAAGTAAATAAACTGCAACAGCAGCAACAACAATAGAAACAATGACCACAAAAGAGCAATGCTCCAGCTAAAAGTGTAAAGAGAATGGAGAATGGCATGCAAATGAGTGCCAACACTCCTTTTACCGTTAGGCGGTTAAGTTGAGTGCGTGGCACGCAAAATGCTTGCCATGCAACATGCGCACATATGCATATATACATATACGCAACATATATGTAAATGCACAGATTAGTTGATGTTGCCAGCGCAGTGTTTTAGGAAAGTTGTGCGCTGCAATAATAACAATAAAGTGAATAAGGTGAAAAAAAAACAACTCGCCACAATGCTAATGGATATAATGAAATGAAATATAATGCGGCCGCCACATTTGAATGCGAAACTCCGCAATTGTTGCGGTTTTCGGACAACGACGCTTGCAGTTGTAGTAGCGGGCGGGGTGTGTGGCAAGACAAGCTGCTGCCGCTTGCATGCTTCGTGGCCACAAGAGTTTATTAGCTCCTCCAGCTTGCGGCGAAGAGGCTTTCATATTTCGCTTTGAAGCTGCGCTGAGGCATCAAATTAGCAGCACACCAAAATGCAGCATGCAAAAAAACACAATACACAACAACCACAACAAAAGCAAAAAAGAAAGGAGGCAATGCAACAGTGCTTGTTGACGCTGTTGTTGTTATTGTTTTTAATTGAAACAATGCGCCGTCATTTAATCTTCATAATTCACAGTGCTAATGATGTGCAGAGCCGAAGTGCGGTTGCCTGCAAAACACACACACACACACACACTTGTACCGACTGACAGACAGACGGACATGCTGTGCAACACCCAGTGGCAAGCAGCAAACAGGCCAACCGTACTCGCCTCTTGGAGCTGTGCATGAAGTGAGCAGCCACTGCCGCGCTGTTTGTTGACCGGTTTGGCTTGCAGACATTTATGCTTTTTGTTGTTGTAGTTGCTGCCACTATGCCACTGCGGTATCTTGATGGATGTGCGCACCGTGCCGCATAGCCGAACGTGCGGCTTTCAAGTCGCCACCAGACGTTCAGCACCTGCAATGCCCACAAAAGATTCCATGGCAAACAGCAGCAACAATCACGGTGACAACAACAATCATAACAGCAGCAGCAGCAGCAACAACAACAATCATTTTTAGCACATTTCCGCATTCTAGTGCCGGCAGCAAAGCGTAAATAAGTGTGTGCGGTAGCACAGCTTTGCTTAGTTTGTGGCATGCGATGACGACAACCATCGCGGCTGCTGGTTGCAACATCAACAAGCCGATTGCGCTTTTTTTGGACACAGCCACTGCCATTGGTCGCTCTATGTTGCAACACTACGGCATGGTTTGCAATTTTACTGCACTCGTCTACTCCACTACTCATTACGTTGTGTTTGTTGTTGTTGCTTCTTTTAATTCTCGTGCGATTTTGCGCCTTTTATTTAAGCTGCCACAACAACCGCCGTCATTCCAGTCATTGCTTGCTCTGCACGATTCTGCGAACTGTAGCGCTTTGTTGTTGTTATTGTTGCAAATATGTTGCTGACCATTGTGATATACGAGCATACATTTTGTTGTTGTTTTACTTACTGCTGCCGCAGTTAGCATGTTAAGGTGCAACAAATTTGTGGCTATGGCTCGCAGCTATTCATCAGCTTGCAACTCATATTACACGCAAACGAAAATTTTGTTTTTGTTGCTTTTTTCCAAAATTTCTTTTAATAAATTCTAGACAGCAACAACAACGCGTGTATTCGTGGCATGCAACTTGCGCGTTGCTATGTGGCTAAAGAATGCAGTTGCTGGCACCTTGTTGCAAGTACACACAAGCCATCTCTGCAACAAATTTACTGCTGTGGCAAGCAAAGATTATTTTCCATTCTCCCATTGCATGCCATTAAGCACAACGCATTTACCGCTGCGTTTTTTATGTTGCAGCAGTAAATTGTGGCACTGCAAACGCAGTGTTCGCATGCCACAATCGCTTACCGCTAACTTTCAACCGCAAACTAATAAACTCAAAAAAAGAGTTGGCTGTGGCAAGGAAATGTTGCCACATCATAGCATTGTATCAGCGTCAATTTGAATTCCGCACGAATAATATGCAACTTCCACACACACACATATACACATACAGACAAAAGATGCGTTGCACTCAGTTATAAAGCAAAATGGCGAAAAACTTTAACTTTTTAGTGTCAAAGTTCACTCTAAAACTGCGCGCATAAGCAAAAAGTAACTACAAAATACGTTGCAACATGTTGCTGAAAGCTTTCTAACGCAAAACTTACTTTCGAATTCATTTTTAATACTTGTAGCTCCGTTAACCAACTAGCTCCTTAACCGAGCGCGGAAATAAACGTGTCAGCGTTTGTCTGCCTCATGTGCAGACTCTATTACAGCTACATGGTGATCCCTATCAGCAACATGTTGCATGTTGTACTAAAACATGGTCTACAAAGTCAGTTGACAACATTTTTTGTTCTCTCTCTCTCTTTCTTTTTCTTTTTGATTGATTGGCGCAGAATTTGAATGTCATTTATGCGCGCGCGTTGAAAGTGTTTTAACACTAACTTTGTTTATTATACATTACACACATACACACGCATACATACATGCATATTATACCCCACTGTTGTACCCCCAACCTTTTCTAATGTCGTTCAATCGTCGTGCCTCAGTTGGTTGCAAGTTGTGTTAGCACTCTACAAGCACTTCAGTTGACTTCACTCGCTGTGAGCTTCGCTTTTCGACCGTTCTTATCCATTTTGGCATCTATTGTGCATGCTAAAGTGGCCTCAGCTGGCTCTAAACTGATGCTGTCATATTTATTCATTGTACTGCCATGCAAATACATTCATTCACATGGATCGGTACATCGATTTGTGTGTGTGTGGGTTTTAGGTAGAAGTGACAGGAGAAAGTTAAGCAACTCTTTGAGAGTCAATTTGTTGGCGCTTATGTAAATTGCTAAAAGGGGAAAACCTAAAAAAACAAACACAAAGGAGTAATACCTTTAAGTGCATTTCACTTTTTATCGCCTTTACTATTAATATTGTATGACAGCATTAATGCACATGGTTCTTGCTTCATTCGACGTCTTCCTATATTTCGTTAAAATTTTTCAAAAGTTTTAGTGCGCAATAAAATGTGGAAGAATTTAGTATTGCTACATGAAATTAATGTTGCTGTTGAAAGCAAAAATTTTTAACAGTGATACTCATCTAGAGGCCATCATTGACACCTGACTGATTGCAGAGTTGCAACCCGTTCGTAATCGGAACTGATGCGAATTTTTATCCGGCCAAGCACTGGAAAATCGCTAGCATTCTTCAACATTATATGAGAAATATTTTCAGCTGCTACAAATATAACAATAATAATAAAAAATGTCCCGTAAATTAATAGCATATTCCTTATATAAACTCAAAATTGACGAAAATGATTTCTGAAGGTGTAATTTATACCAAATAATTGGGTAGATGCCAATTATGCGCAGGGTTAAAATAGTGATGCAAATAAATAAAGTGATACCGATAGTCTAAAAGCAGAAAAATGTCAAAAATATTTGTACTCATTCCAATTCGGCTGTCAGAATATATGTACTATATATTAAGTTTGTGACGAAGTATGTTACACCCAGAAGGAAAAGTCGGAGACCCTGGCTACAAAAGAAGCGCGATGTTTGGCTACCACCTGACTTGTCTGTGAAAAATTTAATGTACCGATTTAACATTTGCGATTCTTTGCTGAAACGTAATGAAATCGAACCATTTCTGAAGCGAATTGTAACAGGAGCCGAAAAGTGGATCAAATACTACAATAATGTGCGAAAAAGATCATGGTCCAAATGTGGTGCAGCTCAACAAATGGTCGCAAAGCCAGAATTGACGGCTCGAAAGGTTATGCTGAGTGTTTGGTGAGTTTGGAAGGGAATCAACCACTTTGAGCTACTCCAGCCTAGTCGTACGATTGATTCTACATTTTACTGTCAACAACTGATGAGATTGAAGCAAGCTATCGAAAAAAAATGGCCAGAACTGATCAAAAGGAAGTGCTTCGTCTTCCATCAGAACAACGCTAGGCCACACATATCTTTGATGATTCGACAAAAACTGGGAAAGTTTGGCTGGGAAGTTTTGATGTTTGATGCCCTGATCTTGCACCAACGGACTCCCTTAATGCAGGGATGTAGATTTCAAGGCTGTGAAAATTACTTGTCGCAGTTTTTCGCCGAGAAACCAGAAAAGTTTTACACTGATGGAATAATGTCTCAAGCGGAAAAATGACAAAAAGTGGTCGACCAAAAAAAAAATAAGTTGAAGTTCGATTAGAAACACGAAAAGTCTTTTTCGACTACCCTATATTAAAAATTAAAATAACACGCTTTACTTAAAATTGCAGGCAATTTCGTATAAGAGAGCAAAAAACTTTCAAAGTACACTCACTGCTCACGCTGTGCATTACGACGTAATCAGCATTGCATGCATGCCAAGATTACGTCAAGTATGTTTATATGTGTGTCTGTATATGTGAAATTAAATCGAATGTGAAAGTCATACGCAACTGCAAACAAATTTCCGCAACAAGTGGAATGCAAAGGCTGTTAGACTTTGGCCTAAATTATTCGAACAAAAAAATCAAATAAACCAAAAATGAGCGTTTAACCGAATAGTAAGCTAATTTAAATATTGCATTATCGAATTCAAGACGTTTAGTACAAAATAAATATTTACACCGCAATTAGTGAGGCGTAAAACTTTTGAGCCTATCATTGTATTTATTGCTAGCAAATATTACAAATTTCACTGAAGCATTTTAGTAGTAATAAATATGTATTTACATATAAATATGAAATACATAAATACTTAAAAACATATTGCATGACTCAAAAACATAATAAGCTAATATATGTATACTAACGATATCACTTATAAAAATATGCAAATCACCTTACAAAACCTTCAATAAATGCATAACCTATTATTACTTGCTACAATATTTGTTCGCTCATTAAAAACAAAATCTCGCATGCCATAATAATTGCCATCTGTCAGCTAAACCTATGATTTGTACGTTAATTCTCAGAACAGGCAATGTCTTTAAGAGCTCTGATAAACATACCGACAAGGTTTCATATTGATACAGCTCAACTGACCCACCGCAGCGCCCACATTCGTAAGCACGTAAGGAGCATTAAGTAAGTAAACAGTTTCAAAATATCAATAAGCGTTTGTATATATGTAAATATCTAAGCGTTGTGAAAACTGTCTACAGACATATTTACATACAAGAGGCTACAATACATACAAAGTGCACAAACACATATAGCCTGTATATAAAGTCATATTTGTACTATCTCACAGCGACTCCTACACTGGCATGCACATTTGTAGTTTCTTCTTACACAATGTGAACGATATGTCTGATCGGTTTTAGTTTACATTTGATTTAGCGTGCAATTCAAGAGGATACTTGCTTGCCTTCGCAGGATTCTCTTTTATCTTATCTATATTAGATATACATTTATATTTATTTATTGTAGCCTGTTGAAAGTTGTTGAGTGATTATTGTAGGGCAATGTGAAGGTATTAAACGTATAAGACACATACATACATATATGTAAGTACATGTATAGCAAATGTGTAACAACGGCCCTTGACTTTGATGTTATACGAACTGTTGAAAGACAAAATTGCTCGACTTTTACTTTGTAAATATTTTTGTGCGTTTATAGTCAGTATATTTTTTCATTTAACAATTTACATATATAAAATAATTGCATGCTATTTTTTCTTCAGTATTTTTCGCACACTCAAAATTTGTATGTATTAAATATTGATTTATGTTACATAAGGTCAGCTTTCTCACATCTATCAGTTGGTGTCAAAGAATACCATCTCTCAGCATAGGCAGTTGTTTTTCAGATAAAAACAAGAAAAAATGTTAAATTAGGCTGCAGCGAAGCTTTAATACCCTATACAGGTGGATTTTTTATAGCAGAAACGCGTATAGAAAGATTTTGCTTGGATCGGTCAGTTTAAATGTCAGCTATATGATTTAATCAGACTGATCTAGACAATATGTTCGGAGCTTGTAGCGTTACTTTGGAGAATAATCCAAGCCAACTTTCGTGAAGATATCTCCTGATTTAAAAAAAAAATTGTTCATACAAAAACATAATTTTGATATATCAGTTTGTATGACAGCCATACGCAATAGTAGTCCGATTCGAACTGTATTTTTAGAGAATGTACAATAGATTTTAACAATAATTCATGCAAAATTTCGTTAAGATATCTGGTCGAAACTGAATTTGATCAATCATTTTGTATGGCAGCTATATAACGGGTAAGCCAAGTGATAGTAGTGTTTTCAATAGCCTTTTTTGACAGATTACGCATGTCATGTTGTTTAGTATTGCTTGGCATTTCATCAATGAAAGACTGACGCCTGAACAACGTGTACAAAACGTTCAACATTATTACGAAAATTCACGTTCTGTAAAAAAATTGCCGCATTTGGGATGAAGGGCAATCTGAAGAGAATCAAGAACTGCCATTCCATCCAGAAATAATAACGGTTTGGGTGGTTTATGGCCTAGTGGAAACATCGCTCCATAGTTTTTCAAAAATGATGCCGGTGAGAACGTAACCATCAATGGCGACCGTTATCGCATGATGATTACCGACTATTTGATGCCTGAAATTGAAGTTCGTGATGTCGGCGACATTTGCTTTCTACAAGACGGAGCCAATTCTCACACATCACATCAATCGATAGATTTATTGAGAGAACACTTCAATGAGCAGATATTTTTAAGTTTTGTGTCTGTCGACTGGCCACGAAGATCGTATGACCACACCGTTAGACTTTCCTGTGGGGATATGTTAAGCCTTAAATCTATGCAGACAATCCCGCTTCGATTCTGGCTTTCGAGCAAAACATCACACGTGTCATTTGCCAGTTATCAGTCGAAATGCTCGAACAAGTCATCGAAAATTGGACTCAACGAATGAACGATCTGAGACGTGGTAAACAATTGAAAGAGATAATCATCAAAAAACATATGCCAAAGAAAGTTCTTTCGAATGATGATAAATATTTCTCATTAGTTTTGAAATCGCTGTGTTTTTTTCTTTAAAAAAGTAGGCAACCTCGAAAGAGATCAACCATTATATGCCGTAGTTGTCCGATATCGGCGATTGCAACTAATGAACAACTTCTTGAAAAGAAAATATCGTGTCCAAAATTTCAGATCGGCAACTAAAAACTCTTAGACTAAGGGACTATTTCGACTATATACAGATGATATAAAAGTACTCGGAAAAGTCAATGTTATTACAAATTTCTTTCATATTGTAAAAACAATCACTCAAAAAAGAAAAATATTATATTAAATTGGATTAAACACATTGTTACCGGCATTTTAATCGCTAAAAATGAAAAATTAATTATTTTTTTCAAAGTTTCGCCGCCAAATGGGACCACATGCTTGATTCATTGTTTTAAACCTGTCCTATGCTTACAGGCATTGTGGCCCACCGGCGTAGCTGAGACACTTTATAATCAATCAACAGTTTGCTTTCACAACTTTCTGCACGACAACATCATTTACAACAACGTTGACATTAGGAAAAACGAAAATGAACATAATAATAAGTGGAATTGATAGATGATATGAGCAGATATGTAGGCATATACATACATATGTGTGTATGTATGGTATGTAAGTGTGTATGTGCATATAAGCAGTGCGCATTAATTGAGTTTTAATATAATAAAATGACTTTATTTAAAACAATATTTAACAGCGTTAAATTATTTTTTTAAAATATTTATATTTATAGACTCTAATCGCTTGCCCAAAAATAATCATATATAAGTCAAAAATAAAATATATAATACAGAAAACTGTTTTCTTATCACTGCAACTGTCATATTTACCATATGTAGGTAAACAACGATTTTTCTACACTCTTGCCTACGCTCATTTTCACCTCCTTTTCTTCCGAGCGCCAATGAATACAGCGGACTGGTCGATAGTGACAGAGAAATGTTTGATTAACACAAATTGTCACATCATTGCTATTCCATTCATCCATTATGCTGACAAATGATGAACGAGGGCACAGCACTGTGTGCTCACTATTGTACATTTGCAGTAGACACTGTTGAGACTGTGACAGCTGATGATCACACAATGCGGACCCTCAGCTGCCCCTAGCAGTTTTATTTGACGTTTATTGAAAGTGTTATGAATTGATGGAAATAAGATAGCAAAGAGGAGAGTGAAAATTTGCTGTTAAAGAAAAGTGCTGCGCTTGCGCTTTTCCAGTCGGCCAAACGTTGATTTTTTATGTTTATAAACACTCACTCATAATACTTTGCCATATATTTGTGAAGAAATCGTTAATCAAAGAGCGAAAGCAATAAAAACTAAAAACACATTGGTTATGCATGTTGGGGAGGGGCGAAATATTATTGAATGAAACGGCTGTGATGTAACGGTATTATGGTACATAACAATAAAAGTAAAAAAGGAAATTAAATGCAGCAACAAGTGTACGCGTTTGGGGTAAAAAACACTAAAGTTGTCTAGATATCAATGGCAAATAAAGCTTTTATGTGCATACGCGAGGCAAATGACTACAAGTCGCAAGTGCAGCGTAATTGCAAACGACAATGTGTATGTTTTTACCAAAAGGAAATCTTAATTACAACAACATTGCGCTTGGTAGTAGTGTCTTTGTTGCCACACATAAATATTTAATGCGACAGTTCGTCTGTATACTTTTATGCATGCAATTCGTTTTGTCTGGAAATTCGATAACGGTAATAATAGATTAATGCAGTTCGCTTTTTCGTGTGATTTCAAAGCTAAAAATATCTATAAAAGTTGTATTGTAAAAAAAGCAAACAAATTAATGACAACCAGCTTTGATTGTTATTGCTTTTTATACGCGCACACATACAAACATACATTCACTATGCAGCATATTTGTGCATTGAAATAAAAGTGTACTTAAATCCGCCATCAAAGTTAGGTGTTAATGAAATTTAATACTTTGGTAGTGACTGTAAATTTGAGTGTGGATTTTGAGCTTAAAATCAATATTTTTTCACTACACAATTAGGCTTGAAAGTTTATAATTGATGCAAAGATCTTAAATTTGAAGTTTATTTTTAAAGTTCAATGGACTCATTTTTGCTATAATAATCATGAAAATCGTAGTAATTTGAGCAATTTTATGCCTAGCAGTATGTTAAAAAGCAGTTATTAAATAGTTTTAGTTAGTTTTATCCAAATTTTTGCAGATCCTCTAAAATTCGTGCTTTATTTGTGGGCCTCGTGTATCGAAAAGGTTTTTTGATTCTTCAGCGAATTTCATTTTATAGTCTCAGGAAAATATAATATGGAATTAGAAAAAGGAAGAGAAAAGCGATTGATTGAAGGTTGACTTCATTGGTCTTCGTTTGGTTGATTCATACCCCAAATGTCAATTAAAATCTTTTACCAAGATCTATAAGAAATAAGATGAGCCTATCTATCTAATAAGTAGATTTATCAAATGCTAAAACAACAGTTAACCCGCGTTTTGGCTTTTATCTTTTTCTGTATTCTTCATTAGCAGTAATGTTTCACATCCCCAAACCTTCACTAAAGTCTTAAGGCTACAGAACGTGCATTCTCAATTCAGTTCTAACCTCTGCAATGTATATTTAGGTTAGGTTAGGTTAGTTATTTCACTGTATCCACCGGTTGTAGACGGATGTCTCTCATTTGTTGCAGTGGTGCCATCGGAGGGGGATCTTGTATCTTTTATCCATCTCGGTTTTATTTGAGTTGATGGTGAGACCATGTACGACCGCCCAATTTGTTACCACACTAAGATATCTTTGCATCAACTCGTAAAAGATACTCATGAACTTTCCTTTGACCATAAGCGCTACATCGTATTGTCTACATAGGCATGGCTGCGTCCACGATCTTAAAGTTTTTTTAAGCAGGTTGTTAACGCCCATGATTCATAGAAGAAGAGAGCGAACTCCACTTGTGGGGTTCCCCTACTCACATTTCGTCGATCACGTGCGTTTCCGCATTCCATTTCAATCACTCTGTAGCACAGAAGACTGAAAATGTGGCTTTTGAGGTTAAATTCAACACCAAGACCGTGCAAGGCAGCTACGACTGCTTTCGACAGGACGGTATTGAAAGCTCCCGCTATATCAAGGAAGGTCCCAACAGTGAAATCCTTAACCTTAATAACTTCCTCAAGCCATGACACGATAGTATGCAGTATCCACTGACTTGCCTTATTATTTATATAAAAGTCTCTCAAATTTTCATAATGCACAGCAAAAATAATTTTTGACATAGTTTTAGGCAACAATTTTTTAGTCTTTAATAATTTTTTTTTTTTTCAAATAAAAAAATATTTTTCAAAGATATTGAAATGCAGAGTTAGTAAACAAATTTTAACCAGTGAAAAATTGTTAAATTACTATAAAAAAAACTTAGAAATAGTTCAGTCTTGACTTTTGAAACTTGCATTCCTAGTTTTATATAGATATTATATTAATCATAAATATATCCTCTTTAAAAGTTATCGCAGTTAAAAAGCATCAAATAGTTTAAGAACCCCTGCCAGATCCAACGAAATTTTATTAAGAACTCAGTGTGTTAAGCATAAAAGACAAAATCATTATTTTTATTGCTTTCTTGTCCAATTTCTTACACCCTTTTATTTTCATAAAATTTTATCTTAAAGCAATAAATTTTAACTGCATCGCAATTATAGTATATTCTCATTATGCTCCAACCACTCAACATTTAGAGAAAAGCGTTGATTTACGAAGGAAATTAATTTCGAATGGCCAAAGTAACTCATTTTCTTGCCAACACTTCCGCTATAATTATGTTAATAAATTATTTCGCTTTCACACCACCAAAAAGTAATAAAACAAAAATACGAAAAAAGAACAAATAAAAATTTAAAACAATATGATTTACGAGCTGCGCATGGCTGTGGCATACACGGAAATGCACGAAGAACAAGAGGACGCCACCAACCCATACACCAAAGCTGCACCAAATAACAAGCACCATGCTTTTGCTCCATTCTTTTGCCTTCCAGACGTCCAATTATGCATCGTTAAGTGAAAAGAGTAACAAATTTGTGCGCAGCGGCAAAACATAAAACTCTTCCGCTACCATTTAGTCAGTTTGCCATTAAAGGGAATGCGCGTACATGCCATCGAACATGCAACAAGCTGCATGCAATCAAAGCGCGGCCGCAGCAGCAACATCAAAGCGTCGAAAAACGCATGAATGCCGAGCGAAATGCTCATTAAAGGCAACACAGCAAAACGTGTAAAGTAAATAGATGCACGAAAATCGTTATGATTTGTAGCGATTTGAAGGAGTCGAGCAAGAAATGAAATTAAAAGAAATGTTATAAAATTTATGTCGAAATAAAATTGAAATAAACGCATGATTAGTGCCAACACATATTAAAACTGCAGGCAAACTGATAAATACAACATGTTTCCGATGAATATATTTTATTGATTGCTATTTCAATTGAAGGCACTCGAAAATTTTCATACGGCTATTATAATAACGAGCGACAAGTCCAAATATGAGTTTTAGTGACGTCCGTACATTAAGTGCATACACACACATAAACAGGTTGTTGGCAATGCATAAAAGTCGTAAACAAGCGCTACACATTTGAAATTTTAAAATTTCTTTTATTTGCCTTTCTTTAGAATTTCACTTTGAGCGCGACAGACGTTTTCGAATGGCGAGCAAATTGCGCGTTTGTCATAAACAGAAAAAAAGTTCAACAAAGTTCAAATTAATTTTCATGCCAAACAATGGGCAAATGCAGTTAAACGCTTGCGCGTATGTGAATGTGTAAGCTATGTGTGAGGAAAAGCATGAATGAGGAATTGAGTAGCAAAACAAAGCAGTGGAAAATAGTAAATGAGCCGAAGCAAATAGGCAAAAGAATATGGAAAATATTTCGATGAATGAAAGAGCCGCGTATGCGCGCACATACCTTAAAGTATATGTATGAATGTATATATGTATATATGTATACATATAGATATAAATATTTGTGTGTCTGCCAATATCCATCAGCTTAGTGCTTATTTAGTGCGTACATTCGTAATTAGTGACACACTTATTGTGACACACTGTACGCGGCCGCTTTTGCGGCTTTAGAAAGTCAGCGCGGCGACTTTAAATAAAATATTACAACGCGACTAATGAATGTACTTGTTAAATTGCGGCATTGTGTGCCAATTGCATGCAATAACAATAAATTATTCTTATGTACACTCGTACTAAACTTCAAAGGGCACCTTTGCGTATACGCAACATTTTTTTTTTTTTAATTTTTTCTTTTTTTCCCTTTGCCAGATCAGCGGTTATTGCACTCATCTGCTGTTTCAGGAAATGTTGCTTTCTCTTGCGCCGACCCACAGCAATTCACACGAGCGCTGTGTCGAGGGGCACAGTATGCACTAAAAGTCACCCACCCTTATGGAATTCGTGTGATATTTAAAGAAAAAAAATTGTATTCCACCATGCCTCAGCACTGGAACATATGACATCAGATATAAATTACGACACAACGACAGGATATGAAGCATGTGCCGGTAAAAGCTGAACATATGTGCTGTATGCATGTATGTGAACACAGCAAAACAAAAACAAATGTGAAGATATATTTGTGAGAAAAGTCAATGAAGCGACCTCAAGATTTTGGAAATTTCTGGAGCGGCATACCAAAAGCTCGGCAGAAATAAAAATGTGTAAATAAGCAAAAGAATGTGAAAAAAGCTACAACAACAGCTGTGCACATGTTTGGTATACATTTCTATAAACAAATATACATACATACATATATACACTAGACTGTATATTTTGATTATAATATAATTAATTTAGAGACATTTCGTGTATTTAAGGAATTTGTTTTGACTTCGTGTTATAAAAAAAATGTTCATAAGATTTTTTATAACAATTAAAAAATATGTAAATATAAAAAAATATATTTTTTCTTTCGAGAACATCTGTTGTGGAGAGTAGCACAGTATAAATGGAACATTTCAAATTAAATATGAATTCTTTTAGTAAATTACAACTACTTCAACTTCATTTTTCTGAAAGTAATCTATTTTAATTTTTGAAAATTTCATAATCATAAAAACCTAAAAATATAGATTGCAATAATAATAAAATTTAATATTTTGTTATAAATATATAGTTTTAAAATATATAAATATACATATATTTATAACTGAAATATTGCTAATAATTTTTTATCCGGTTTTTTTTTAAATATTAATATATTATTTTTTTTGTATTTTTCGTTTATTTATGTACCCAATTATTTTTTACTTTTTTGTAAATTTATTTATTTCACTTATAATTTTTTTCAATAATTTATATCATTTTTATTAATAAAATATAAAATAATTAATTCAACAAAATAATTTTTAACAATATTTATATTTTATTATATATTTATTTTTTATTTATATTTTTTTAACAATTTATATAATTTTTATTAATAAAAAATAAAATAAATTATTCATAATTCATCATTTAGTAAAAATTTTATGAAATTTTTTTTTATTAACTTATAAATTATATTTTTTGCAATCAAAAACAGTTTTTAGGCATAATATAGTATATCTATATTATGTTATGTTTTTATTGATTTATTTTCTTATTAAAAAGCAATATATTAAAAATGTTAATGATTAATATTTTTTAATTTAATTTTCGGTTCATAAAAAAATCTGTATTAAGTAACATATATTAAAAAAAAAATTGCGATACATGTAAATTTTTGTATTTTTTTACAAAAAATTATATTTTTTTGTTTTTGTTAATATTAACTAATTTCATTAATAGTGTTTCGTTAGTTATTAAAAAAATAATTTAAATTTTTAATAATATATTTTTATTTATATTAAACATATTATTATTTATATTATATATATATTTAATTCTATATTAAATACTATTAATTTTAAATTATTTAATTTATTCGAGACTTTCAAAACAATAATTTTAATTTCTTAGAAAATTTTAAACTTATAATTACTTTTCTTACTAACTTTTCCGATAAATAATTTAAAAAATAATTTAAATTTTTTATATAATAATATATTTTAATTTATATTATATATATTTTTATTTCTATATTAAATATTATTAATTTCAGTTATTAAATTTATTAGAAAATTTATCAAATTAGTTCTTTTTTCATTTAAAATTCATTTTTATCTTTAAAGTCGAAATTTGTTGTCGCAGCCACATTGCCACATACTTGACTGCATAACAAACAAGCCGAAACTATGCGACTGCAATAAATTCACACAACAGCTCGATGTCAGAAAGGGGTAATCCCGTTCACGCGCCAGCTTGCCCACATACAACAACAAAAGCACGCGTAACTCTAAATAAATGCACGCGCCCCATGCAATTGCAGCAATGTAGCCAATGTACCTACATATGTATGTATATATAGTATATATGTATGTATGCTTTATGTTTGTGCATAACTCGAAAAAGCATGTTGCAGCAACATGTTGTTGATTTACAACAGCAGCGCAGCCACCAAGCAAACACACTAGTTTACGAATATATAATATATGTGTTTGGTTGTATTTTTATACACACACACACACAAATGCATTGAAACACACATTGACGCTTGTAAACTTATGGGGCCAGATTTTTATTTGGCACTTTCATAATTCTCAACAAATCCATGCGAGGCGCAGACTAATTTTGGTGGCTGCGCGCGTTTGGCGGCAGCCTGCGGTGCATCTAAATAACTATGTGGATCACTGGGGTGCAAGTTTTCCAATTATTTTTATTTTATTTCAGTTTTTGTTGCTAACTGCACATTCACAACAAACAAGCAGGCATTTTTTCTCAATCAGCTTCTAATTGCGGCCCAGTTGGTTCGTGTTAAACGCTTGGCAACCGAAAAAATAGGAAAATTCGAAAATGCAAAGGTGTGTTGAAAAAGAAGCACAAAGTGCAGCTAGTGCAAGCAGTCTATTTTGATAAAACTATATATTTGTACATTTATATGTATGTGCCCCACTCGCGCCTCGGCCAACCTTTCGTCGTGCGTTTGTGCACTCATAATCATTAAGCACTTCAACTGTTTTGTTTTATTTTTCGCTTTTTTTTATTCATTTTTTGTGTGAAAAATGATATTTCCATGCATTGCACGAAATTGTTGCATCCACAAGGCAACAAATCTTTGTTTGTTTACTTCTGCTGCTCTGTAATTATCGTTTGCGTTGCATTTGACCCGCATTTGCTCATTCAAAACTGTCTAATGACTCTTTTACGTGCCTCACAAATTAGTTTTAATTTGAGTTTATTTCAATTTACCCATTCGCTGTGTGGCAACTCGAAGAAAAGTCGCTTGTTGCAGCGTTCAACAAACACTGCCTACGCTGCTGCTTGAATGGCAAACTGTCAGCAGCAAAGTCGGACGTCAATTTTCATTACTTGAGAAATCATTGGGAATATTCATTTTATAATCAATAATTTGTTGGGCCGCTGGGCTTTCTCATGTAAAGTAAATAAATAAAAGCTGCAGGGAGTTGAAATTTATGATCGCTAATTGTTGAAAATGCGCAATTTTTTGAGGGTAGGCTAAATTGTTTAGATTTTTATGTAATAACAAAGGGGGAATTCTTGATTTGGAAAATGTTATAAAGTTCTAAGCGCTAGATTTCTTCTGGTTATTTGAATTTTAATAATAAGACGAATTTCAGAAAAAATGTATGAGATCGGCCCATATTTCCTTCTTCTATATTTTTAATATGAGAGCAATTGCTATTTGAGCATTTAAAGGTATGAATTTAGCTCTTGATTTCTCTTCCTAAATTATTTTTAGAGAATTGTTCCAAAAAATGGCATAAATCCGATATCGATTATAAATTTGCTTGAAATAATATTAGGAATTGCACGTTATACACATAGAGCCAATTAGAATTATAACGGGTGATCCAAGTAGAGGTAATTTTTTCAATAGACTTTTTTGACAGACCTCGCGTGAGCCATGTCAAGCTGGTATATTCATCATGGAAACACCTAGGCCTGAACAAGGTTCGCTCTATTGGCTCTTGAAAAGTTACAAGAAGATCCGATATTTTCCAGCCAAATTTTATTCAGCGATGAGGCCTATTTCCGGCTCAATGGGTACAATGGGTGAATGTAAACAAGCAAAATTTCCGCACTTGGGACGGAGAGCAAACTGAGGAGATTTAAGAGCTGCTATTTCATCCAGAAAACGGTTTGGTGTGGTTTATGGGCCGGTGCGGTCGTGCGAATATTTCAACCCAATCGGTCAAGCCGTTTAGTAGAAATTTTCCTCACCGACTCAGAAAACACTGTTTTGAGATGGAACCGATTTGGGGCTCGATTACACAACTTTTTTAACCCCATTCAGTAAAATAAAAGTCAACATATCTTTCCTTCACTTATTATATCACAAATACTATATATTATATATAGAAAGTCAGGCGAAAAGTTCAACCCGATCGGTCAGGCCTACACTACTTTTTTTAACACAAAAGTCAATATAACCCCTTAAGTAAAAAAAAAAAAAGCAATTAAAGCCAAAATTGAGCATACATTTAGGATGCATCAAATAATATGACAAACTTAAAATTATTTTTTCTTCATTAAATTAACTCATCAAATTTATTTCACTCACCTAATTTTAAGCTACTATTTAATATTTCAATTGCGGTACATTGCACTTTGGACCAACGCAACACACTTCAATAAATTATAAATTTGAGCATTTTGTTTACCATTAAACACAAAACACATGCCGTGAGCGTCAGTTGTTTGTGGGAACCATTTGGAAAGTGTGTCAAGTAGATGCAAAAAAAAAATTATTTTAATTTTAACGCAACAGCAGCAAAGTATGCAGTATTATAATCAAAGTAATTAATTACTGCACCATATGTGAACCGCATAATTAAATGGCACTCGATGGTGAAAACATTAAATGCCAAAAGCAATTAACAAAGGCGCTGATTTGAGTAAGATAATTGAATTATTTTATGCATCGCATGTTCACACACACACACGACGGTGTATATAAATCAGTGTATAGGCAGGGGGAAGTGAACAACTGACAACTCCAATGAAGCGACTAAACGATCAAGAATTAATGGCACATATGAAATTGTTGTAACTCTTGTAATTTAATGCAAACATAATCAGAGGCGATTTGAAAATCAGCGCTATTTGTGGGCAGAGCAAGCGGAAATCAAATTAAAATTCAATCGCAAATAAATATGTATACATATGTATATTATATATATACAGCTAGGTGTGTGTGGAAATCTTTCGGCAACATTTCATGTTTAACTATGAAAAGGTGTACCAGCTAGAATGGTAGCTTCCTACTCACCCCACTCCACATGCGTTTAGATTGTGTTGCATTTGATAATTATGCGCCTATTGTTGCACAACAACCACAACTACATAGAAAAACAATTCATACATAATACATACATATGAATGAAAGCTTGTGTATTTGTGTTGAAGAGCGAGTGAGTGCACTTTTCAATGGGCGCGGAAAGCAGCAGGCTCAAGCACCGGATGGATGGTTGCTCTTGTCGTAAAAATGAATTTGCGCCTAAATAACTGATTGCACGAGTGATTGACTGAATGAGTGAATAATTGCACAAAAGCCGTGCACAAATGCCGAGTGCAACAACAAAGGTAGAAAGCAAAAAATACAAAAAAAAACATATAACGAAAAGAAAAGCATAAACCTAACAAGCAGCTGAGAGGGACGGACCAACCCTCAAACTCATTTCAATTTTTGTAGCATTTGTTTGTATTGTTGTTGCTTATCGCATTTTTACCTGGTTTAAGGCGTTGCAGCAGCACAATTGTCATGCAAATATATAAATATGTAAATGACATTGCAGGCGAACATATGGGCGCGTCTGTTTGTGCAAGTAAAATTCTATAAAAATCGGGTATGTGCGTGTATGTGTTTGTCTTTAAGCTTAGAATCGCTTATCTTCACTTTAGCAGTTGTTGTGTGACAGCCTTGTGATAACTGTGCGTTCATATTTCTCATGCTGTTTGTTGCTGTTGTTGTTGTTGCAGTTCCTGTGTGCCAGCTAGCGGGATTTGCAGCAACCCTCCTTGCTGCTTATTCACTTTTACCTCAACATCCTGCCGTCAGCTCGTTTTTCAACTATTTTTCTAAGCATTGTGGTAGGTTAACCGGGTTCTAATTGTGTGACAAACGTGCCACTTCTAAGCTGAAAGCGCCATGTGGCCTATTTTTTCAAACGGCTGCGGCAATGCCAAGCGCGTTGCATGCAGTTTACTTCATCTTTTGTTTGCTCTACTGATTTTATATATTATACAAGTAAATACATATTTATATACATATATACGCGGCTGCATACCTCATTAATGCTGAGCGTTGAAGTTTTTGAAAACAAAATTAGAAAAAATATCGATTTGATATAAAAAGTTCTATATATTGTATAAATATGTTTGTATGTTGTAGGTAAAATTTTTTATACTCGGGAAAATGTTTCTTACTATTTTGCATGTTCAGAAGAAATTATTACTAAACAAGCAGTAAATTATAGAAACTACCCGCATTAATACCCTAATCACTTTTAAGATATGTTCGCTAAATTATTATATATACAGTTTCAAAACTTTTATAATCTGCAGAACATGAAGTTTGTAATCGCCAGAAGGAAACGTCGGACGTCGAAGACTTTCTTAGAAAAATTTGTATAAAGATCAGCATGACGGCTGTCTGTTTCCAAGCATCTTTTTCATCCATCGAAGCTATTATCGGAACAAAATCGAGTTCTTGTTAGGAAAACTTGTTTATTTGACAATTATTTTCACGAAATCAAATCAACTGTATAACCGAATAAATTTTACAGATCGGACCATTGCATTGCTCACTTTTTTTAGGAGATATCTTTAAGGGGTTACATGATAAGCCCACGGGTTTCAAAAAGTCGACTTTTTTATTGTCTTATTAAATTTTACAATACCTCTACAATATTGTCCTAAATTCTCAAGTTGATTCGAGTAATAGTTTCGGAGATGCAGCCTAGAGAACTTGTGCGCTCGAGGCTGGCTAGGCTAAGTGCGCCATCTTTTCATTTTTTTCGAAACTATGTTTTTGAAACCAATTGGCAAGATTTCTCGAGAGCTACCCAACCGATCTTCATGAAATTTTACACAGATGTTTGAGATACAATTCTTAAAGGCTTTGATTAAGGTTTTTTCTTCAATTACGACTATTTGAAAAGAAAAAAAAATATCGCGTAATTTTCATTTTTTTGTAAAAATGTCTGCCAAAAATTCAGTTTTCAGTTTTTTTTCTTTTATCCAAGTTCTAAGTTAAGGTTTTAAATAAAACACGTACTTTTTCAGTTTAGATGATCTTGTAAGGAGTTATCCTGCCAACGCGGGCGCATCTTTTTTGCGAGGGGTCACCGGAAATGGCGTCGAAATGGTCGAGCTTAAAATATTTTTTTCCAAAAACTTCAGAATTTCTTTGTTAATAGTTTATGTTTGTAACAATATAAAATTCTGATAAAATATTTCATTTTTTATATGAGAAAATAAATTTTGAAAAAAGGCTGTTTTTTACCCGAGGAAACCCATGTAAACCCTTAAATAAAATAAACTACCAGTCTTTTTTTTTAGCTGAGAATACTTATACGTATACGTGTGTTATCTAGCATATTTGTAAATAAATTTTTGTTGAATGTAGTTTAATATCTATATCTAGCCTCCGATTGTAATCGATATTTGCACGGCAAGTAAGGCACTCTTTCATACGTGTGAAAGTATTTACGAAAGTAGCCTGTGGGGAAAATGGCAGCAGTGAACATGTGGGTAGTTCAAAACTAGTTACTATTTTGCCAATTTGCCAATTGCGAATGAAATTGCTAAAACTAGCATTGAGAAATATTTTTAGTCCTAACAGACCTTATATAACAATTTATAGTGGAAAACATATGTAAGTCGTTATCGATTCAACATTTCTCTGCTTAATTCATCGAGTTAAATTTGATAATTGATAGCATGCTGTACTATCAGTCTCATTAAAGTGCTAAACTTTCTTCAATGTAAACAAGATTGTTTTCAAAGAGTTTAGACCACGTTTATTTTGAATGGCTACAATTTAATTAAAAAAAAAAAATTAATACAAATTAATGTCCAAACTAAATGCATAACGATTTTTTTTTTTTTTTGTTGATTAAAAAATTTAGACCTAAAAGAAGGTTTAGAAATGTTAAAACATGAACATTGCTCAAAACCAAAGGGTTAATAAAATATTATCTGGCGTGAAAATAACCTTTCTCCACAAAAAGAGAAGGGGAAAACAATAACTTATGCATTTGAGATCAAGTTAAGGCAAGTTCCCACCGGAAGTACTGCCAATCTGTTTAAATAGCTGAATTTGCTCATTCGATTCGTTACTCTCTAACGCGTGGTGAATCGAAAAAAATCTTTAATTATATTGAAAATAACAGTTAAATGATTATTAAAACCAAAAATTAAAAATTATTATTCAAACAACTTCCTGCATTCAGTTTTGATGACCGAGTTCAGAAATAGCGAAAACCACCGCAATGTTTTTAAAAAATTTCAGTAATTTATGAAGAATAATAAAAAACATAGAATAATGTACTCTGCGTGAGTTTCAAAGTCCAACTAATAATAGAAGATTTTCTTATAACGTATACGTACATATGTATACAAATACACACTTACAAACCTATGTAAACGACTATTGACCCATTTTTGTAGAACTTTAACTTGCATTCTGCATTTGTGAGCAAAGAGCATAGCATAGTTGAGATTGCAAGCATACCTTATAATGTACATACACATATATATTAATATATACATACTTATGTATATGTATGCATCTTGCATAAATGCTTACAAAACCGAGCTTGTGAAGCTATTTATTTAAGTAGCATAACATTATCACTTGCATCTATCTGTTACTGTTACCGTTATCAGCTGTCTGCCTCTTTATGCAATAACAGCAATGGGCAGCTGAGAAAAGAATTTCAGCAAGTGCAAACGATTTTTATTGAGATTCAGAAAAATGGCGCTCGTTTGCTAGTTCACAATTACACACATATACATACATACGTCGGTATGTTTTTAAAAGTGTTTATTGGCGTGCCACACGATTTTACTGCAGTGCAATTTGCACTTAGTTTTGCTTCGTTTTGTTGGTTGAAGCAAAGCAGCTGCGACGAAAGACTAACAGCGCAACTGAAGTAACTCAAAACTATTAAATATTCAGTTATGGTCTTAGCACTGACAGTGTCGGAAACGCGCTTTGCGAACACATTTACATTTACACATACACATATAAGCACATTCACACATACGTGCATATATACTTCATATGCCTTTTGGATACATGGCAGTACTCGCATAGGCTGTTAAATCTGTAAATCATCCGTCACATGACCAAAATTTACATCTACCATTATGGTTTGCCATAACCACATGCTGGTAATTGCTGGCTAGAGCCGTAGACACATCTCATATTAAATGCGGCACATAACCTTTTTATATTTTTGTGTATGTGCAACATGCAGAGTTTTGCTTGCTGGACGCGCTAGTGCTA
Source organism: Bactrocera tryoni (assembly GCF_016617805.1). Taxonomy (NCBI): domain Eukaryota; kingdom Metazoa; phylum Arthropoda; class Insecta; order Diptera; family Tephritidae; genus Bactrocera; species Bactrocera tryoni. The sequence continues at coordinate 67,770,366 of NC_052499.1, forward strand.
TTGCTGCGCTTTTTGCATGCCATGTAGTCTTGTGATTATTTTACTTTATTTTTTTAGTTATATATATATACATATGTATGTATACTTGTGCCTATGTTGTAAAGGTAGTTATGTAACCCATAAACAGTGAAATAACCCAAGCATTTAATTTTTTTTTCTCTTTACGCCACTTTTATCGCTGCCAACATATAATTCACCGTCTGCAAACACGCCTAAATATATACATACAAACATTTTTTATATATTTATAAAAAAATATATATATTTATATGTGAGTGCACTACTGAACCGGCAAAATTGCAGCCATAGCTGGAGCTTTTTTAATACTTTATGTTTCGCTAGTTGCTCTTTTGCCACCCAGCATGTGCTCTCTCACATTTTGCATGCTTCTTCGTGGACTTTTTTACTTTTTAGTTATTTTTCGCTGCCAACTGCCACTTTGTCTGTCGCTTTCGAGTTTAATGTCAGCGCAGTAATTACATTTTTTCAACTATCCTCGTATGTATGTATGTATGCATATGTGTGTAGCACAGTTCGCTTGACTTGAAATAGTGACCTGCATAAGTTGAAAGCTATTAATTTTCCAGCGCTAGAGAGTGCTCTTCCACAGTCAGTTGAGCAGAGACGCTCTTAACTGCTGTACCCTCCGCTTGCCGCTCCAGCTTGAGGCACGACATTTTGCTCATTTTTTCCACCGAAATGCCATTTTAGCAAAGTGGAGAGCGGCGGCCAAAATAACTGACTTTGAATTCGTGCCAGTTCAAGTTGGTTGCTGATCAATTGCAGCGCAAGGCAATGCCGATTCTGTATTTGCTCTTCTGCATCGTAAGCGCTTTTTAATTCAATCCATTTTCCACGCTCCACACTTTGACAATCGCAAAAAAGGTTTTTTTCTTGCTGAAGCGTAGGTTCGAAGAATTTTTTGTTTCTTTAATTGCAGTTTTGCTTTTTTGTAAGTTTTTCCAAATTCAATAATAATTTCGCAATCTTCTATGCCAATCATGCGAATTGCTGGCACTCTTCTCGCTGCGTTTCTTCTGTCTTTCAATCGCAGATATTATCTTTCGCTGTTCCGGCGCTGTTATTATATTTCTACATACATAAGTATATTTGTATATCGTTATAAACCGATTGATTTTTATGTTGATTTTTAGTACTGGCAACTTCGAGGCTTACAAGCGTTAAACTTAATACCCCACTAACAATAAAAACAACATATGCGAAACCAAATCTGATTATACATACGTCTAAGGTTTCGCGCCACATTACGCACTATTGAACGGCACCGATATTGGAGGCTTTGCTGAAATTACTTACTTAGTGAGTACTTGAATAAATGCGCGTATTATTCTCTGATTACCAGCCGCATTTACATAAGTGTTATTTACAAAGTTCTTAACAAACAAAAAAAAATATTAAAAGAAGCTTTATATATACATACCTGTGTATCATCATTAGAGAAGATCAAGAGAATTTTACAAATAAAAGGTTTCCGTTTAATGTAGGATGCACAGTGTGACAAAAAAGCACCCGTAAATTGTTATTAAATTTTTAGGGTAAATTAGAATGCAACAAAAGTTGTTAAGACCGTCCTTAATTACTATGCCAAATATGAGCGCGATCTGTGAACCAGTTTGTTTACAACAGCTGCTTAAATCGGTCTACCTCAGTAGTGCATTGTGATTTTTATAATGGATAAAATATCGAACAAAGAGTTTGTCTCAAATTCTGTATTATTTCTAACCAAATTTCGTGTGCGAAATCGTTGGTTGGCAAAGTCTTAAAGTGATTCAGTTGTATCAAAAATACAAGCCGATGAGTGGTACAACGCTCTCAAAGACGCCCGGGAGATCGTTGAAAACATGAATCGTTCTAGACGACCTTCGACCTCTTCAACTGATGAAAATATTAAAAAAGGAAAGGATATGATGCTTGAAAATCGTCAGGCAAGTGTTAGAGAGATGGCTAGAGAGTTCGGCATGTCTCCCGAGTCCGGTCAAATGATTTTGGTGAATCCATCCCAATAAGTCCTTATGAAAAGTGTTTCGAGGACTGGAAAAATCGTAGGCAAAAGTGTATTATATCCGGTGTGAATATTAAATATGGTTGACGGGTTTTTTGTCGCAATGTATAAAAAAATTTAATGGCTCACTTATGCCATGGAATTCTTACTGAATAATTGACAATTAAATGGCGTTGAACTAACTCTTTGAAAAGTGTAAAAAATATAGAATTTTGTTGTTTGGATTCTTGGCAGATTATAGTTGGCTCTTAAAAAGTTTTGTCAAAGTTTACGACGTGAAAGTATAATGTATTAGTTACATTAGTAGAAAATTTCCGAAGCTTGGTATGGAAAAGACCAAATAAGGACTATTTGTTGGACACCAAACGCAGCGATTCAGATTTTTATCAAAATTATGACTGAACGGTAAATTAAAATTAAATAAAAAACCTTTCCAAGCTAGTTTTTTATTGTTACTAAAAATTTTTCTCAGTAATCATAAAGCTCCACGGTATCAAGATATTGTCTAAGATGTGCTGACAAACTTTAAGAGTCTAAGAACAAGTATGTGTGTCAATTTAGCCCGCCCATTTCCGCAATTATCTGGATAAATTTTGAAAATTATAGTGAAAAACAGAGAACTTCCCCTTCTACCGAGATCTAAAAGTGATGAAAGAAAGGTACCAAGTTTGATGGGATCGTCCCATTATGACATTATGGATTACTGCTGATCCTTAAAAAACATTATTAACGGGAAGATTATAAGAGAAAAGCCCATAAAAGTCGTTTTCTTGAAATGTAACACATGTTTTCGTCATTTTTCTCTTTATTTACCTTAATGTATCCTCATATTTTCAAAACAAAACTGACATTGTAAATATAACTGTTATTTTGTTTCAAGTTTTTTGATTTTTGTAGTGTCATTTGGAAATAAAGATCTAAAATTAAACGAGAGCAAATCTTATAAAATGTTTGAAAGTTTCATGAACAACGAACTCAAATATATCCAAAATTGGTCTTATATCTAGGGCAAAAAACCACTGTAAGGCAAGGATATCTTTGTGATGTCAAAAAAATAAATAAATTTCAAATCGGAAAAAAGTAAAAAATATCGATAATTTAAATGTGTCTTTAAACATTTATGGATTTACCTCAAGGTATATATGATGATAACACAAAATTCAACAAATGAAATCCAGAAATATAGTTAAATTATGAGACGAAATTGTGTTAAATTTTATGTGCGGTATAATTTTGTAACTCACCGGTATTTCAAATAAGCGGTTTAACCAGAATAGAATATGAATTAAACAGAGAATACTGTATTTTCAATTACCCTTTTTGTTTCGTGGCATTACAATAGCCTCAATTACCAAAATATTATGCGCATTCTTCGTCATTATTAAAGCCGCCTACTAAGCCATTAATTACACGTCTAAGCGCATGCCACACGGCCAACAAGCCAACTGCTGCACACTTCTAGCTGCTACCACTGCAGTTTTATAGCTGATCGCGATTGAAAAATGCACAAATGTTCACATTAACAGGACGAATGATGTCGCTTATAACCAAAAACCAAAAGACAAAAACAACAACAATACAAAATTTGCGCTTTACACATAATTATGCTGAATTAAAGGATCGGAGAGGACGCAAGGCAACACAACCCTTAATTAAATGCGCGCGCACAGGACAACAAAAGCAGCACTACAACAAAAACCATGTTGTTCAAATAAGTGCAGTGTAAATATATTTACATATACATATATATGTGCAGGTAATACATACACATAAACATATCGTGATAGTATGTGTTTATAAGAGGGTTACAACAGGATCAGCGCTGAAGATCACTGGATTAGAATGAAGTGAGGCGGAGAGGAAGGGGAAGTGGAAGTGAAGTGGCATGTAGCAGTTTTTAGCAGCTGATTGAAATCGGCTTAGATTGACTATCAGGTAGTCGAGTCAGCGTTGTAGTTGTAGCGGTAGCGCCTGTGCAGCGAAATTTACGAGGCACAAGTTGAGGTCGTAGACCAGAGCATGCCACATGTGACATGGCAAAACCCATATGTGCCACAAATATGTGCGACGCACGCCCATTTGCAGCTATGTATGTGCGTAAGCAAGGCTCTTCCGAAAAAAACCCACAATTAGTGCCAGCAGTGCGTAGCAAATTTCCAAGCGTCGGCAAGGCATGTGCAACATGGCACTTACAACGTGCCACTACGTAGAAAAACTGAAAATTCTCAATAAGAAAGTTACTAACTAACGTTGATTGCTTGCCTGCGGTGTTATGGATCATTCTGGGTAGACGTTGGGTCAGACGCGGCTACATACTACATCAGCATGAGAGCCAATGGGTTTTGTTGTGCGCATGTGTGTATACATGTATATGTTCGTATGTGACCATGGTTGAGCGCACAAAATTAGTTAGAATTGTCTTTTAACTAATGTTTGTTTTTCCCATTATTGGCCTGGTGTTTATATGGGTGCACATGTGTTGGCCCGAAACTGGTTGCGCCCGCTTGTCATTAAATCGAGTCGGTATTTCTAACAACAAATTTGTTTACCGCTTCAAAAACAAAAAAACAACAAAAGCACATATTCACCTGTCGGCATACCAAAGGGGCAAAAGTTTATGAGCCATATGCAGCCATAATAGAGGAAAAGCATACCAATTGATTGCAGGCGGGCGCACAAGTGTCAAAGACATGCCACGAATGTGATTTCTAAATTTTTGGTGATTAATTCAAATTTTATACACGTTTGGTGTAATTTAATTTTGTATACTTTTTTCTTTACTTCGCTTGACACTTCACCGTTAAGCTTGAAAAATGTGGGCGATTAAGGTCTTTATTGTCTATTTTTCTATGTTTATGATATTTTTTGAAATTAAGCACTCGATGTGATCGATTGATCCGAACCAAGGATTAAAATTACTGCGGCTTACATTTCAAAGCGCACAAAATTGATTCTAAACAAAAGAAGATCATTTCTGAGACGCCCATAGAATATTACTCGTATTTGTATACACGAGCACGCAATTTCTAACAAAAAATTGTAATCTATGCTCTTAACTCAAGTCATGCCTGCAACTTCATGCTTCACACATTGTTTTCATTGTTTTTGTTTCATTAGCAACTTTAGTAAATAAAAAAATATTTCCATCAAAAACCAGCTTTGTGTCCAAGCATCGGCTATTTTCTACCAGCATGACTTGCCGAAGTTGGGGTTGCGGCAAATTGATGCCAAGTCGATCCCACGCACTTGTAAGCTAGTAAGCCAAACAAGTTTCAGCGCCGTAGTTAACAACGCGTTTCCTGTCTTGCCACACAAAAACTCCGTCCAAAAAGTGTTAAAAGAAATACGAAATGTACGCCAGCTTATGATGTGATTCGGCTAACAATGAAGCCGGCAAGACGCTGGAGTGTACAAACAAATACAAAACTTGAATTCTGTAGGCCGTAAGTTCGCTTTGTTGCATGACTTTTGCTTAATTGGCCATAACAAAAGATAAAACATAAAAAAATTTAAGAAAAACAAAAGCAACACGGAAAAAACTTTAAATAAACCAGCATTTGATAAGCCGAAATAAGCAATATTTTTTAACTCCAGCGTAGCTTTATATGCCTATATATTTGTATTAGGGTGTTACCTTTTTATAATTAAAAGATCATTAGTTGGAACGAATTTCTAGAGAACTGGAATGCTTTAATTAAAGGCTGATTGTGTGGCAAGGCGGTTAAGCTCAAGGAAACCGGTTCCATTGAGAAGCCCCAACAGACTAAACCATAATACATTTTGGTTTTTTAAACTTCATAGGCGGTATTTTGCATATCTTTGCAAGTTTCATCAGTGAATGAGTCTTAAGCACCCGTAATAATCAATAGAGTAAAAGAATTAGTACATTTATTAAGGGGTTAGACCAGTATAGCATTGTGTCTTTGATTGATACAAATTATTCAAAAAGGGTCGAGAACGCGTTGACGTAAACTGATGATCAACACGTCAATAAAATAAAGGAATTGAAAAGAATTGGTGCTTAAAAATCGACGATTAACAGTCAGAGACCTTACTGGCATCGTTGGAGTATCGAAAGACTCAATGAAAACTATTTTGAAGGGTCATTTGGGCCTAAGAAAAATTAAAGCATGATTGGTTATAAAATTACTAAATTTTTTCAAAAAACATCGCGTCAACGTCTGTAAAACCAATGCCTTCTGACTACTAGAATGTCATGAAGCGTATTATTCCTGGCGGTGACTCTTGTCTCTATGCTTACGATCCGAAAACAGACCATCAGTCGTCCGAATACGCGAATATCGTCCGAATATACGAGTATCACCGCAAAGGTGAGTCGAAGGCGAAAAAACAACGTCAAAGCAGATCAAAAATCAAAGTTATGTTGACAGTTTTCTTCAATTATCGATGTGTGTTGCACTCCGAATTGCTTCCGACCGGCTAAACTGTCTACAAGGAATGCTATTTGAGTCTCATGCGTCATTTTCGTGTAAAACTAGGCCGGAATTATGGACCGACAACTCTTGGTTTTTGTACCAGGATAATACATCGTTAAATACTGCATTGATTCTCCGTGAGTTTGTCGTCAAATTTTCAACTAATATTGTGCCTCAATACGGTGGGTATTTGGCCGATTTATCTCCGTGTGATTTCTGGCTATTCAGAAAATACAAACGACAGCTCCGGGGAAACCGTTTTGATTCTGTTGAAGACATTAAGCCTAAATTGTCACGCGGATAGAGGGCTACTCCGGAAATTAACTTTAACAACTGTTTCGAGGAACGTTGACGCAAGTGTATTGGGCTAAGATGTAAAACTTTGAGGTGGACGACAGAGATTGTGAAGAATAAATTAAGAATTTTAAAATTATGAACATAGTCTTACTATTTTTGGATTCTCCGACGTTTCCTGCTGGAAATTTACGAACTTCATGGGTTGCGGGTATAAAAGCATACTTTCCTTATCTAACCCCTCGTCAGAAGGACAGTCAACTACAGCAAAGGAGCAGCTCATTCAGTTTCAGAAAGCTCGACTTTCTAGAATCAATGCCGGCCCTACAACCATCTAAAAATTAGATCCAAATAAAATTATTTATGCATTGTGGCACTTCTTTTGGCTCTAAACTGGCCTAACCGTTAAGTCGTTATTGTTACTAACTCCATAAAACTTTAGAAAAAAGTTACAAAGAATAGAAAATCAAAAACACCATCTCATCTTCTTTCTTTATTATTTTACTTTACTCTCTAATATTATATAGAAATTATTAATTTATTCCAACTCTATGCATTTCGTCTACTCATAAGCGGTTCTAACTAAGAATGAGTCCCCTAATACATTTGCATATTCAATTCGTTCGTGTGCCACATTTTGCTGTCTTCGTAAGCAGCACGTAAGCTACTCGATGCTGTTTGTGTTTGTGCATTTCGCTGCTCCATATTCTTTGTAACAAAGAGTTTTTATTTGCTTTTGTGCGGCGTGTGTTTTGTTCAACATTATACATACAAGTATATATAATATATATATATAAATATAAATACATAAATACATATGTGTATTTTCTTAAGACTTCTATTTATTTTTTCACGCCACTTCACTTTGTTATTATTATATTATTTTTCTTAGCTGCTTTCGGTGTTATAGCCAGCGCCCCTATTGGTTTAGTTAACTAGCGCACTTACAAAACTTACACACACACAAAGACCTCACACACTCATACTAAATGCTCTCATATAAATCGCGTTACATATGCGTCTCTCTTTGTGAGTCTGTGTTTGTGTACCGTTATGCAAATGAAGTGAAAGCTCGAAATCCCAGTCAGTCACTGCTGCAGGGAAATGCCATTATAGCCGATTTTAAACACATTTCCAGCACCTTTGCACGTTGCCACGTTAGATTTTTATGCCGGCAATAAATAGTTGGAAATGTTGCGTCAACTTGCTGCTGCATTGCGACCTTTGGCGGGTTAGTGTAACCAAAAAGTTAGAAGAAGTAACTCGTAGAAACGAAAAGCACAAATGTCGCTCGGTTTCCCAACGGCGTACCGGATGTAAAGTGTGTAATTTAACTGTTTTGGTGCTAAGAAAGAAAATTTTCGACGCTGCACACAACAAGCGACTCGACGACAATGAACGTGCGGCACGTGAGGTCACAAAAATCGAAACTTTTCGTCGCTCTTGCGTGACGTGCCATGTCGACGGCTTGTACTGAGCCTTATCTGTTCATCGAACCAAGTGCATTTTTGGTATATGTACATATGTATATATGGCTATGTTTGTTTGTATGAGTAATTTTTTGGGTGGCTTAGGAAAATGTCAAAAATTGCTGCTCTTTTTGAACTTGTAAGCAAGTAAATGTTGTAATAAAGATGAAATGTTGCGAAAATAATAACATGAGCTCCGCTTCACCGCTTTTGCAGCATGAAATTTACATATAAATCAAATATTGACTTTCTTATATTTTACTTAAAATGAAAAGAAAAAACATAAAAATTTTTGAGTTTTAGATCGCAGCGGTAGGGAAAAGGGCGAGAGGGTCATACTTAAATTTTAGACAACTATTATTGCGGTACAGCCATTGTTATGGTAGTGATATTCTGGTGTCACATTTACACTTTTTTCAAACTGAAACCGGATCAGGAATTCATTTTTTCAATTACTTAAATTTTAAAGCGTCCGTTGCCTCAAACCGAAGTCTCACTGCGTAAGTATCTGTGAAGAGATAATAAATAGACATCATTTGGATCCTTTGCCATAACGTCATAGAAAGGTAAGAAAAGGTGCACTAGGTGACAAGTTCATGCGACTCTGGGATACCTTGTTATCACAAACTGCCGAAGACCATCCAGTTCCTTCACATGTTACATAAAACAATAGATCACGGAACACCTTAGGTCATAAATAACACCAACACAAGAAATTCTATAAATTCCTTAGTTGAAGTGAGCTGTGGACAAAAAGTCACCACTTTTAGGTAATGGAAACTCATAAGACTGCCTCTCTAATGAGCTCTAATCATAAAAAATAGATTAAGTATACTAGGCGCAATTTAGGAATGTTTTTAATAGTTAAAACGGTATCTCTCCAAAACCTCAGATTTCAGCAGAGTGAGACGATTAATGGCGATTAATTGGCTCTCAGGCTTGAGATTGGGAATATTTTCGTTCCCCCCATTTAACTCTTATTAAGAATACTGTAAAACTTTGATGAACCTCGGTTGAGCATATGATTTCTCTTTACCAAAAATTACACGTAAGATCAAGTTTTTCGAGTTATTGGAAAAGCTTCTAAATTCAAATTCCTAAACTCTAAAACCTTAAGCTTCTTGATAAAAACATATTTCTCTCAGTGCTTTATACAACGACTGTGCGCAAAACAAGAAAGCAAAGCAAAAACAACTGCAAATACAATCAATAAATAACGCGAAAAATCCTCCGCAATTGCATTGACGTCCTACACGACGTTCGACAAAATCGTGGAACCATATCAAGCACATTTTTTACGTTTTATGCTTCGCTCTTACAACTTTTTCCTTTTCCGTGGCAAGAGTTGGTACTTGAACAAGAACACTTTCTCGTACAAAGGCAAATGTGCATTTAACTAAATGTTTGTGCTCGTTTTGCCAGCACCCATTCAGGCCATACCAATAACTGGTTGTACATTGTCCTGTAAGCAAAGCGCTGCGCCAACAATACCCACTTGGATACGGGCGTCTGATTGAAGAAATCTCTTGTCGCACCAAAGACCAAAAATGAAAATGAAAATGAAAGGAAAAGGAGAGCGCAAAGCTATAGGCGAATTATTGGTGGGAGGAAATATTGAGCACAGTGGGGAAGTGGTAAGTGTCGTGGACCCCAATTCGATGTGTCTGTGTATGTGGAAAGGAAAAAATAAAATAAAATACATAAGGAGCATAAAATTTCGTGTAATAAAACACCGGCAAAAATCGCGCAATTTCACTTTCGCTTGAAGCGATCGGAGGGTGGCATGACAGAGAGGAGCAATATTTATGTAAAAGCGCGTATAAATATTGTTTTCTGTGTGCTTGCGGCAATGTGTTGCTACAACTAAATGTTTAACACACTTTACGCGGAACGTTGAATGCGGCAAAAGCTCAAAATAAATCTATAAAATAAAAATAAAGGAAAAAGTGCGAAAAAACATTCTTGAAGCTGAAGAAAGTAAAATGATTTCGAGTCAAAACGATACCTTTTGATGCATGCACGAGTGTGTGCCCATAAACCTAAAAAATCACAGCAACACGTCTGCTTGTCGGCGCACGTTCGCTGCTGTGATGCAAATTTTAAATGTTGCCGCTTTTTAAAATATTTTTTTTTCCTGATTTTTTGTTATGTGCGCGGGCAAATTGTGCCCATGTTTGTAGTGTTTTGCCGGTGGTTTATGCTTTTACAACCGCTTATGCTGTTGCTTGTTGCTGCCGCTTGTATTGGCTGCTTCGCTTTGTTGTTGGTGCTGTTAACATGCAGCCGATAAGCATCGGAAACGATGTCAGTCAAGCGTTTTTAGCGATTCACTTGGCAGGCAGCATTCACTGCTTTCGTCACAAACACGCTTCATTGCTTTTAACCGCCCTCCTTGCCACGCATTTGCCGCAACTCATGTCGTCCCACCTTCTCTGTACATTTGCAAGCAGTTTTTGTCGCTGTTTTGTTTTTGCTCTTGTTGGCTGTTAGTTGCCTTTTCGTGATTGCTGCTGTTTCAGTCCAGAATTCGTGTTGATTTTATTGTTGCACGAGTTATCGTTGTTATTGCTATTGTTACGGTGACAGTCGAGAAGAAATACGCACTGTTTTGCTGCTTTACAAAACACCGCTGGTACCAGTAGTAGTGACCCAGTAGGAAAAATGTTTGAACTCATGAACTATTAGAGTTATGAAAAATTCTTAGTAATAGGTCTAACATAGTTAGAGGTAATCCATTATTTTAGCAAAAGATGGATTTAGTTCAAATGTGATCTGGTTGCGCTATATGGTATTACAAAGTTATATAAAGTCATTGAATCACGTTTTAGATACATAAATTTCATTAAAACCTATATTTTTCTATTTTTATTTATTAAGTTACTTACATTCCTGAAATAAGGCACTTTCTGACATAAGCGTTTGGAAATTTTTTTGGTAGAAATTTAATTTCCTTCAAATTTCCTTTGGAAGTTTTTCGATAAAACTGTCTGTTTAGGATTTTTTTTTCAAAAATGTGTGAGAAGCGTGAAAAAACGGAAGTACTGAAAGCCAAAATTAAGTGCTCAAATTTTTAACGATTTTTTTTTAACAAAAAACATGCGTCCGCTAAGGAAAAAAAATTAAAAGAAACACCATAATATAAATATATATATTTCTTATGGAGTAACGGTTATCGACAGGCTATCTGAGTAAAAGACCAATATATCTATATATTGGTACGATATTACTCAAATCTTTTCGTTTTTTGTTTAGTTTTAAAAATTCATTGGTTTTATCTAAATATATTTCCTTTCATAATCAGTTATTAGTTTTAGAGAGAGTATTGACACTAGCCAGCTGTTGGAAATTCTTTCAAAATCTCGAATAAGTTGATTTTTTTCTCTTTTTCATTTATATATACTCTAATGCAGAGTTGCAACGAGTTACACATCGAAAATATGTATTATTTATAAATATAAAACCGCTTCAACATAAATATTCTCCATTAGCACCATCTATAAAAAATATTTTTCAAACTATGAAGAAACTTAAAAAAAATGTATATAATTTAAAAACATTCTGAAGATTTAAATTTTTTTATATTAGGTTTTTCCTACAGGGTTATCATATACATATGTACATATACTTATATCCACAGAAAGTGTCATTAGTTTTAGTAGTTAGTTTGAAAATGCTGTACGTTTGCAACATGTTTACAACCAATGTATCGATAGCAACATATACTATATGTATTGTATGTACTAAATATTGCAGCCAATTGTTTTGTTTTTGTCAACAGCTAGTCTTTGCCGTCGTTCTTGCTTTACCGATGCTGTTTTGTTGTATGTAAGCGTTAATTACGTGACTTGACGTGCCCCTCTTGCGCATTTGCCGAATCGTTCACTCCAGCCGTCAAGTGGTCGCTGCTCGAAAATTGTGTCAGATCTCAAAATACGAGAAAAAAACATTTGCACGGCGACATTTTATGTTCTTTTAACGCAGAACCGAGTGATTTTTAGATGTTTGTTTGTAATTGATATGTGAATGTTGATATTAGACTCAGCACTTAGACGATTTTTTTAGAGTAAAACCGAACAATGCAGAAAGTTTCGAGCAGGAAGTGCTGATAAAATATTATTTTAGAATATATCAGAAAGTCGCATTTCTTTAAGATTTATTTTTGTGATTTTTTTTAATCAAAATTATGTCTTGTGGCGACTCACGCCCGTAGAATGGGGCTGACAGATCGAAAGACTACAGGAAATGTCTAGAGCAGGGCATCAGGGATACAATGGATCTTCTCGTATGCACCTTTCCCGCATTGACAAGACTACATTGTAAGCATCGGTGGCCCTCACTGTATGATACACTGGAGGAGGTATCGATAGTGAGGCCGAAGAGTTTGTTAAAATTCGCGTCAATCGAAGGCATCCCAAAGGAAATCTATTTCTCTTAGACTTAGGAACTGAACTTCATATGGTATCGCAAATGACCAAAACTGGTCTATGCATGACTTATTAGCTTTCCAGATTAACCTAACCTAACACAAGCTTTATCAAAATAAATTTTTAGTGACAGACAATTTGGAGAATACACTGGAGAACACACTGGCTCATGTCATATCTTAAAAAATTTTATTTTAACCACTTTCAACAAATGATCCGAACACAATGGTATTTTAAATAACTTGCGCTCCTTAAACAACTGTGAGTTCTTAACTCATCCATTTATCCTCGGCAAGATGAAAATTATCTACCGCCTTTTACAACTAATCTGCCCCTTCTACACACACATATAGCACATATCATACATACAAACATACATACATATGTACATTACAACACCACCAAAGCAAACAACATCAGCATAAACTTACTTACAGAAACGATTCGAGCGCGCAAAGCTAGTAAATTACAATAAATCCTGTAATGCCTATTAATTTCCATGCTTTCGAAAAGCATCAACTAAAGACTCCAATTGATACAACCAGACATATATATACATACAACATACACACACGTTTAGTGCCAGTTTGTTATCGTTATGGAGCGTTTTACGAGTGGATCTACGCCGGTTATTATTTGCGAGAACGCTGTAAGCCCCATCGACAAATGTATTTGTAGTTGTTGCTAGTGAACCTGATATCCATAATAATGCGTTAAAAGTTATTTGCATAAAGTTGTTATTAAATTTCTACGGTGAGCCAAGCTTCAATCTATGTTCTGTTGAGCTGCGCGTAGAGGCAGTCAATGCGTAAGATGATAAGCAATGGAAGAACCACTCAATCGCAGTTGGTAAAGCAAGGCAAACACATACACACATACATGCATACACACGTACATAGATACATACATACATACAAATAAAGCTGTCTTGTTGTTATTGCCGTGGAGTCCCGATGTGGTACGGTGCACGGTAGTACGACTGGTGGGCATAAATAGCAATAGTGGAGCCTATTAAGTCGCTGTGGTACTAACATACATACATACGAACACATATTTTACATTCATATATGTATATACACATGTGCAGCGGAAGGAAAAGGCTTTGCAAAAGTTAATGGAAGCGAATGCGCATGCGCTTTTTATGCATTTAAATTTGATGGAATTTTAATTAAATTTTCAAAGGCAAAACGCGGTTCTTAAAGATGCAAATAAAGTGCGCCGGCAAGGAAGAGAACAAATATTCATATTCATGTGTATGTGTTAACACATGCATTGACATAGACACGCGCCGCCAAGAATAAACGGCGGTAGAAAAACCGCCTAGTTTTTATGAATACATTTTGCACAAACATACACATTCAAACACATAAATACATACATATGTACCATATATGTATAAACACATAGTTTTTTGTTGTTGTGTATATTTATTGCACCGTTGGCGACGCGTAGATGTTGCAACTGCTTTACGGAGGCGCAAACGTAAAATGTTAAAATGTTCTCTGTTGCGTTGGTGTTGCAAATGTGTTGGCTGACTGCAATTGCAATTGCCTACACAACGTATCGTGGGCGCTAAGCTTGCAACATGCATTGCATGTTGGCGTTATAACAATTGTTTATGGATATGAGAAAGAAAATTGAGAGTTAGCAGTGTTAAGAATGTTGTAAGCACTTGAAGATAAGAAGTTATCTGCCGTAACAATCGCTGAGAAATACGAGAAAATAAACTTCAACCTCGAAAATGTAATAAAAATGTATTTCCCACTGTAATAAAATTCAGTGAGTCAAACAGTTTCGAAAAAAACATATGTATTTAACATAAAAAAAACAGATTTTGTGGCCAATTGTGAGAAAAATAGGTATAATTTTTAAAGCGAAGCTTTTAAAAGCATTCTGGATGACCTTCGACATCTTCAACTGATGGAAACATTAAAAAAAGTGAAGGATATGGTGCTTGAAAATCATCAAGCAAATGTTAGAGAGATGGCAGGAGAGCTCGACCTCTCTTGCGTGTCCGTTGGAATGATTTTGGTGGATATTTTAGGTATGAAAGGCGTTACTGCTCGACTCGTTTCGATAAAGTTGAATTTTTTTTTAAAGGTGTAGCACAACAGATCTCTTTGGACATGCTTGATCGTGCGAATTCCGAACCCACATTCATGGATAGTATTATAACTGCCAATAAAACATGGGTTTATGAGTTTGACATGCAAACGAGTCAAAAATCTTCGGAATGGAATCTGTTTTCAGTTGATCGAAGAGATAAAACCAAATTCAATGAAGAAGTGCTTATGAACTTAGTAGTAGTAGTGTTTCGAGGACTGCAAAAATCGTTGGCATAAGTGTATTACATCTGGTGGCGACTACTTTGAAAGCAACAAAATAAATATTGATGAATAATTAAATATTTTTTTACAATTCCAACAATTTACGGTTCCTTTTTCGTCACAATGTATATTTGAGAATATTTTTCGAACTTCACGTTGATCCTGGAAATAGTTTTGGAGATATGCGCATATTAGTAAATTTCGAGTTATCGGTTCCCTGAACTTTGAAAGAGTTTTTTTTTTCTAAACGCTGTTTTCGGAGTCAGTGAGAAAAATTTCTCCAGAACGGTGGAACCGATTGACTTGAAACTTTCACAAGACTTTTTCGTCTGAAAATTATCGAAGGAAAAAGCTTTCTAATAATAATGTCGCTCTGAAGTATACATTTTTTCACAAAAGAATTACTTTTTTTCGGGAAGCCGAAAAATTTTATTAGTACTTCCATCAATCTCTGTATTTATCTATTGTAATAATACTTTTTGGAGGTTTGCGATATGATATAATTTTAACCGGGAAAATCTTCTTCGCCAGACATTTACTTTTAGTGGTCCTACAGGACTTTGACTACTGGATCAAGGAATCCAAAGTTTTTCCTAAAGAAATGTCGAATATTGGGTTTTTCAAATTATCAATGCTTGTAGAGACCGTGTTAACATAGGTGATTCCGAAGATTGACCCCATTTTTTATAAAGTTATTTCTATAAAAAAAAAACTAGTAAATATTGAATTGGATTCCTTTTTCTTACAGCCGCAAAAATTTGTCGTAATAGTACATCACATGAGTCGTAATATAGTACATCATTTATACGAGTATAGTATGGCCAGACATTTTAATTATAACCAAATATATTCCTGTTAAAGTTCGCTTACCAGCAATTTCTTGTCGAGCCTTTCAAGCAACATTCTTTTATTACATATTTATGACAGTATAATTAGTTTTATAAAACTAAATACTTCATTAGTAAAACTAATAAAGTGGCGACAGCATTGCAAACGGCCGAAACGTGCAACATGAATGAGTATTTGCGCGCCGCGGTTAGTATTATTGCGCTTTTGTTAGTTTATGTTTGCTGTAGGCACATGTTTTATTGTTTGTTTAGTTGTGCTCAAGGTGAAGATAGACACCTGAGCAGTCTGACTGGCAAATACAAATGTACAAATGCCCGAAAACGACGTTAACGACGCAGACAAGCCTCGAGAAAATGGACAGGCCGACGCAAGCAGTAGCAATCAAATATGAAAATTTACAAAAACAATAAAAACAAAAGACAGGTTGTAAATAAAAGAGCCCTGCGCACATACAAACAAAGCAAGCACAAATATATGTATAGTATGTACTTATGTATGTGTGTGGGTATGTACAAACAGTACAGCACATATATGTACATATGTATGTATATATATATACTATATATATATATATGTTTTTGGGCACATACTACCAGTATTGCGCTATTAGGCTACCTCTGGCAACACTCCACTACCACACACATATACTCGCGCCGATCCGCAAAGTCTTGCCATTCTGACTGCTAACAGACAGGGCATCTGCATTTCTCGGAATTTGCCGCACTGAGATCATGTGAAAAATTTCCCAGTCGTATGTACTGAAGTGTGTACGTATGTAAGTATGTTAGGCGTGTTTACTTTGAGTTGTGGTGTAAATTTTCGGCAGATTTCTCACCACTACACCTTGAGTCTGCTTTTGGCATTTTTCAACCAAAGTCTATGTACTTTTAGACGTGGCTATCTTTTGACGGTGAACTAGAAGACACTGATAAATTCCATCAAGTCATCGCACGTCCCAACTACACTCGTACATACATGCTTACTTCTCTATGGAATTACTCAGCGCTATAATCTATCTTCGGACATTTTTTCTCAACTTGTTGCTGTTAAGAAATGCTTAACGCTATATTATACATGTTAGATAGGTGAAATAAGAAAAAAAAGAATGAACTGAAAACAGAAGCGGCGTGACTTTCCTATCTGTGCGATACTTTTCACTCAACCGAGGCGAATGCATTGCACAAGAGCGTCTAGTTTGCTCATAGGTATCGAAGTTATGTAGTGTGTACGTTCACTGCACTCACATACATAGTTACATACAGACATACCCGCATGAACATATTTTTTATGTCTGTCGGTACCTGTAGTTACATACATATATCTCGTTACTTTGGTTATTAATCGGCATTAAGAGGTTTTTATGCGCCTCTAAAATGTGTGAGCACAAAGAAAGCAAGAACAAGACTTGTCTGTAAAAGAGTTGCGCTCTTCACATGGCGCACCTAGTCAAAAATAAATAGTTTTCTTCTTCTCTTTAGTGGGTACATGCAATGTTGGTTTAGTTGTCGTCGTCGTCGCTTGGGTGATAGAATCGATGTAGCCTTTCGACATTATACTTGTCATTCTTTGTAATTGAGTAGAGACACCTTAGCTCACGACTAAATTGTGCGCTTAAACGCTTTGACGTCGTGCGATTATCGCATTTGTCTAGACTTGCTGATAGTTTGGTACCATGAAAAGATTTTAGAAGCGTTTCGTTTTCGTAAGATCTGCACTTTGGTAGAAAAATAAAAATAGCTTTTTTTTCCAAAAAAAAGTGATGATTTTAGGTTATAACTATTGGTGGTATTAGTTAGCCGTATTTGTATTATATGTGTATATTAGATATTTATGAACAGTGGCTTACACTGTTTTAGATCTCACGGCAGTCGCTTCCACGTAAACACGGTTGATTCGAATTTCAATCAGTCCAAAGATTGATTATATGTATATACATATATGTACATATATGTACTATATATCAAAATTAAAATTCCTATGAAATAATAATAATAAACAGTTAACTATGATCTAATGAAAACTTATCAATATTTTTTGAACCCTTCGAATGGAAATATACGCTATTTTGAGTTAACTTCCCCAAAATCGAAATTTTGTATGAAAAGTTGTTTTAAATAATTTGGACTGAAATGTCGTGTTTCCAATGGCATCACCACGATCGATAGAATGGGAGCAGGTCGCTACTGTATGGAAGAAGATGAGGCGGAAACAATTGAGCACTTCCTTTTTAACTATACCGCGTTTGGGAGGCATCCCACCGATCCCAACTGGAGGGAATGGAAATTAAACGTTTGTGCAAATTTTTATTGGCTACTAAACGCTTTGCTAATTTGTAAGTTCGAACACAGGAATTCTTCTTCTAAATAGATTCACAAAGAACTCCACATAGCAGCCCACGTGCGATCTTTGATCAGTCATCTAACCTAACCTAATGGCATCCATGCTACGGAATCGTTGACATTTTTTCAGAAAGGTTTTGATAAGGAACACAAGTTTTTGATTGGCACAAAGCATTCAGTGAAGTTCGCGAAGTCATTGAAAACTTGTCTTATCGTCCATACACCTGTGTTAATGATGAAAACATCGAATAAATTAAAGGAACACTGCTAGAAAATCGTTGTCTTCAGAGAGGTAGCAGGTAATCTCAATATCTTTTATGAATCAGCTCAAAACATTTTGGTTAATGTTTTGGTTAGGAAGCTTATCAAAGCTGAGTTCGTACCAAACCATCTGAATCTTTGAAAAGAGGTTGCAAAAGAAATGCTTAACCATATAGCTGAAGGTCCTACATTCATCAAAAACGTCATTACTGATGTGGAGACTTGGGACTGTCCAACAATATATGTAGCTAATATTGCTTCAAAATTTAGCTGAAACCAAAATTAACAAAATTCGCTGAAGACACGGAAGGCAAAGTCAGATCAGACGAGGCTTTTAACAGATTCCGGAAAATTGAATAAAACGTTGGCATGCTTCTTTTGGCTCAGGAGCATTCTTTTTAAGCATTAATAATTTTTAGCTCGTCCAGGTCAAAGTTGAACAGATGGTATTAAGCAATTTCTTTCAATATTTTTCCTCACTTTTTTTAAAATTTTTTTCCAAACAATGAAAACTTCATGGTGCAGTTGAAAGCCGAAAGTTAAGAAATAAAAATCAGCTTATTGAAAAACTTTTAAACGTGGACGCTTACATTGTCGAGCAACTGTTGTGTTCGAAGTGTACGTTGCACTGCCATAAAATTATGCAGGCTTTTATGTACTTTATGGATTTTTAATACTTTCATTTGCAACAAATCCGAACTGTACATCGAGCCAAAAAGCGCTGAACGGAAAAGTCAGATTTGCCAAGAAGAATGCAGCACACTGTGTTTTGCACGTTAACGCGCGGAATACAAAACGTAAGTACTTACGTAACTACAAGCAACTACATAATTTTACAGGCAACGTACATATGTTGCAAGCATATAAGTGTGTGTGTGCTTGTGCAACATATATTTATGCTTATAATTTTTCAATTGCAGCAAGTTTGTCGCCTGCCAGGCTGTCTGCTTGTTGTCTGTTCGCATTGTCGTCGTCGTCACCGCCATCGTTGTAGTCACGGAAGCCGGCTGTTGGTTGAATTTCCGGGCGAATGATTGCATTTCGCACAACAAAGTTCACCGCGCCAGTGCGACAGAAGGACGCACGAAGGCGGTGCACATACCAACGAACTGTTGTCGCTCTGGCGAGTGGGCAAAATGTGCGCCAATGTCAATGCAAAGCTAAAATGACAATTTCATTTGTGTTCGTGTGAGTGTGTGTGTATTGAAATTAACACAAACGAAGGTTTACAAAAACACAAGCCTTGCGCTCACCTGGCTGCAAATTCGAAAAATAACCGCAAAAAAGCAAAAGGTGCAGAGACCCTGTAAGTGAAATCGAAAATTATGGAGGGAAAATATGTATGCATGTGCACACGCACACACACTCGTACAGCCAACTGCTTGCAATTTGTATTGAGGTGTATTGAGCAACCCTTTTGGCTCGCATGCCTTGACGTGTCTGGCAGACGCTTGCAGAAAAAGGCTTCCCAGCACACATGCTCACTTACATGCTTAACAAATAGGGAGTTAGCACATACATACAAACATGTGTGTGTGCTTTACGCATATGACTTTTGCATTTTTGTGCTGCAAAGCTGCTTTGATGCATTTACAAAAAATAATAAAAACAAGTTTTTAGCATAATTAATTGTTTTCTCAATGTTTATAATTATACCCTGAACAGGGCATATTAAGATTGCCACGAGCTTTGCTACACGCAGAAATAAGCGTCGAAGACATAATAATATGTGCCATATATGGTATATAAATGGTTAGCATGAAGAGCTACGTTGATTTAGACATGCCCACAAGTCCATAAGTTTTTGAAATAACAAACTGAAATTTCACACACTTCCCTTTCTTTCTAGGAACCATCTTTTTTGTCCGCCCCTCCGATATCGGATCATTAGCTGCCGTACAAACTGAACTATCAGCATCAAGTTCTTGTATGAAAAACTTTTTCATTTGACGGGATATCAAGACGAAATTTGACATAAATTATTTTCTAAGGTTACGCTATAATCTTCGAACAAATTTTCTAAATCGCACCATTATAGCATATAGTTGCCATACAAACTGACCTATAAAATGCAAGTCCTTGTATGGAAAACTTTTTCATTTGACGGGATATCAGGCCGAAATTTGGCATGGATTATTTTTTAAGAATACTCTATATTCTCTGGAAAAATTTTTTAAATCGGACCACTACAGCATGTAGCTTACATACAAACTCCCCGATCAAAATGAAGTCCTTGTATGGAAAACTTTTTTATTTGATGGGATATCAGGCCGAAATTTAGCATGAATTATTTTATAAGGATACTCTAAAATCTTCGAACAAATTTTCTAAAACGGAGCATTATAGAATATTGCTGCCATACAAACTGATCGATAAAAAAAATGTTCTTGCTTTGAAAACTTTTTCATTTCACGCGATATCTTCACAAAATTCGGCATGGATTATTTTCCAAGATAACCTCTCAATCTCCGGACATATAATTAATATCGGACCACTATAGCTTTTAGCTACTGACCGGAGAAAAAAAATTCTTATAAGAAACCTATTTATTTGTAAAGGGTATACTAGCTTCGCTGCAATCGAAGTTCATGTTTTTTCTTGTTTTTATTTTATTTTTGTTTTCAAACTGCTAAATAGGACTTAAGGGTGCTCTATTGTATGCGCTGATCGTAGCAGCAGCTGTTGTTTATCATGTGCCATATGATGCGCCGCCTTGCCACAGTCGTGCCGACGGTATTTAAAATAATTACAAAGCGTTAATTTGTAAATATGTAAAAGGTGTGCATAGCGTCAAAGCCATTTAACATTTTCACAAGTCTAAAAGATTTCATAACTATAATATATAGCAAAAGCCGCCACTAATTTCAGTACAAAACGCCCACTTGCGTTGGAAAATTCAAAAGCCACATTTTAATTAATACACACTTAGGTATTTATGCTTCGAACAGCATCGGGTTTCAAATTAATTTTACCATTTCGTGCTATAAATCGTTATTATTTATGTATCACATAACGCGCTAACCACTTTGAGGCACTGCGCACACGACAAGCGGCCCGCTGCATGCAGCTTCATTAATTTCGAAAACTTTGAAATAAAAAATTTCTAAATAAATTGAAGCTTCTAGCTGGTATTTCGCCTTGGATTGTAGCTACGTGGCATGCACACTATAATTTTCGTTAATTTTTAATGCTTTGTTTGCTTTCAATATATACGTTTTTGTTTTTTTTTTTTGTTGTTTTTCCACACAAATCTGTGAGCGAAGGTGAAAATCGGGCGCTGTGGCGTATCAATAAACAAAACGTCAAAATATATCGACACAATCGATGACTGAGGAAGCAGCGTGGCAACGAAGAAGCACACCAAGTACATATGCGCAACTGTGTATGTGTGTGTGACGTCAGTGGCTCGCTGCATTTTAGCCACAAGAACCAATTTAAAAAGGAAATAGCCAGAAGTTCAATGACACAAGCCAACAAACGGAATAACTATTGAACCTCTAAGTGTCTTTCCACACACATACACATATACAAAATCACACACACGCATATGCATTTACAAGATTGAGTGTAAGCACACGTTTGCAGCGCCGCTGATGTGTGCCTGTCTGCGATGCAGGCAGCTGTGCGGTTACAATTGCTTTCAATTCATGCTTTTTGGTACACGCTCCTGTGTGAGTTGTGGTTTGCAGCAGCACCACAGCACCGCCGCACTTTCCCCCCCTCACCCGACACGGCACACTGTGTTCTCATGCGCAAACGAAAATTTCCAATTTTTTTTCACCAAAGAAGTCTTCTTCTTTCAGCGCTTGGAGAAAAAGTTAAATGAATGCGGCACTAACAGGCTGCGAAGACATCGAAGGAGAGCAGAGCTGAGCTTCTTAAAGCCGCAATCAGCAGCAGCCTCGCAAGGTATTGAGGTAAGCTGAAAAGTCATTATAGGAAAACAGTTGGCAACTGAAAGAAGAGATTGTTGGGGAAAAGCGTGGCTTTTTTATACTCTCGCAACAATGTTGCTAACGAGAGTATTATAGTTTTGTTCACATAACGGTTGTTTGTAAGTCCTAAAACTAAAAGAGTCAGATATAGGGTTATATATACCAAAGTGATCAGGGCGACGAGTAGAGTCGAAATCCGGATGTCTGTCTGTCCGTCCGTCTGTCCGTCCGTCCGTCCGTCTGTCCGTCCGTCCGTGCAAGCTGTAACTTGAGTAAAAATTGAGATATCATGATGAAACTTGGTACACGTATTCCTTGGCGATTAAAGTGAAATTTGGCACAAAGGATCGCATTAGGGAGGGGCATATTTGGACGCAATTGTTTTGGAAAAGTGGGCGTGGCCCCGCCCCCTACTAAGTTTTTTGTACATATCTCGGAAACTACTATAGCTATGTCAACCAAAGTCTACAGAGTCGTTTCCTTCAGGCATTTCCATGTACAGTTCAAAAATGGAAGAAATCGGATAATAACCACGCCCACCTCCCATACAAAGGTTATGTTCAAAATCACTAAAAGTGCGATAACCGACTAACAAAAAACGTCAGAAACACTAAATTTTACGGAAGAAGTGGCAGAAGGAAGCTGCACCCAGGCTTTTTTTAAAAATTGAAAATGGGCGTGGCGCCGCCACTTATGGACCAAGAACCATATCTCAGGAGCTACTAGACCGATTTCAATGAAATTCGGTATATAATATTTTCTTAACACCCTGATGACATGTACGAAATATGGGTGAAATCGGTTCGCAACCACGCCTTCTTCCAATATAAAGCTATTTTGAATTCCATCTGATGCCTTCTCTGTATAATACGAGTATAAACATTAGGAACCAATGATGATAGCGGAATAAAACTTTACAAAAATACGGTATTTGAAAAATATTTAAATGACGTATTATGAAATCTCGATTATCACTTTACCATGCGAGAGTATAAAATGTTCGGTGACACCCGAACTTAGCCCTTCCTTACTTGTTATTGTTGTTATTCGTAAGCGATCGGCAAAAGCGCTTCAAGAGTCGTGAAGATAGCCGTGCTTCCTGCGAATGAATTGCGAGGTAATTGCAATTACATAAAATCTCATTTAATCATGCCACACAGACACATATACATACAGGTATCTACATGCATATTCGACAAATTAGCGGTATATAGAAATTATGCTTTGAAATGGGCAATCAATGCTTCATTAAATTGGCTATAACAATTTGCTTTACAATTGCTTTAATGACCTTGTGCATAGACGGCAAGTTGAAAGCGCTAACTTCGCAGAGCCATGCCACTATTATGTTTGTTAGCATAGTGTTGCGCATTCTGATACATACATTCTGGTTCTAGATGCGCTGCTGGTTTTGCAGATTAATGTTAAATATTCAAATTTGTTCAACCTAATAAAATAAGTAGGATTCCTCGTGTGTGGCATAATCCGAAGGATGTTGAAAAAAATCAATCGATTTGCTTTTGATATTTTGTTCAAAAGGGAACTGTTTTCACTGTGCACTTCGGTAAGAGTATAATTTTTTTTACAGTAATTATCTTGTTATTTTTCTATTTATTTGTTATTTGAGAAGATATTTTGTCAAATGAAAAGATTTCCATTCAAGAATTTAAATTTCATATGTCAGTTTGTTTGACAGCTATATGTTATAGTGCTGCGGCAGCGGCGGTTCCGACAAAAAATCAGCGCCTTAGGGAGAAAAAGATGTGTACAAAATTTCAAGTTAATATCTCAAAAAACTGAGGGACTACGGGCATGACGCAACGAAATCGGCACAGCTGGATTGGTGCTGATCATTTATTTATGTACATCTATAGATTATGGGGTCTCCGATATTTCCTTCTGGCGTTACTAACTTCGTGAAAACTTAACTACTTGGTGTATTGTACACTGGCTAACGTAGCACTTATACTCGTATAACATGGACCTTCTACAAAATGCCGATTCTGCAACAGGGAGCCTGAAACTTCAGAACACCTAGTAATTGATTGCATAGCAGTCTGCAGATGCAAAACAAAAGTCACTGGATCTATGTTTCCAAATAGGGATCACATCGCCTCACTAGCAGCACCTAGCCGTATATTGGAATTTAGCAATATGCTTGAACTAGGTGGGTCGAAGTGACTTAGAAGAAGACACAATAGTCCTAAGGTCAAGGTACAATTCTCATCTATTTATCTTATCTTAATATACCCTATACAGGAAATAAAAAAATTACAAGAACTTCTATATTTATTTTCGAGTTCGTGAAGAATAAAAGTCGTTATCAGCAAGTTTTTATAATCTGTAAGAAGAAACCTTATTTATTGAGAGTAGAATAAGAGTTATGCCAAAGAGAGTAGTCCAAAGCTAAATGCAATCCTTATATTTCAGGCTCGAATTTTATTATGACTTCGGTAATCTTATTAGCAGGCTACTCTAAAGATCGGTGAGGCCAAACGATATTCAGAAGTAATTTTTTTGTGAGAAAGAGACTAAAGGTTGCGACAGCTGTCTACTTCTAGTTAAAATAGACTTCCTACTTTTCTTCTTAAACGACTGCGATAGTTTTCTTTAAAGCACTTTAAGGCAAGAAATCAGAATTAGAGATTAATGTGCTATAACTGTATTCTTAATATAAGTGTATTGCATGTTTCTTTTAACATTTCGCAACCGCTTTGAGTCTTATAGTTAATACTCCGGTTCTCTTCAAATAATTTCTGGTTTATTCCATAAACCCATAAAGATTACAACATTATCACAAAATTGCTGAGGAACAAGTACGACCAACCATTCTGGGAAGCAAAAATGCCAAGCAATAATAAGTCAGCAACAATTGGCAACGAACGCAAAGCTATGCAACAAACGCCAATAATGGCTATAAATCGAATTGGCTTGATGTTGCATGAACAGCAGATCAACCGTACAAAACCGGCGTGCAGTGGGCAAAAGAGCAAATTGTAGGTATTACAAAGCAACAACAAATAGATATGTATACATAAAAAGGTATATAGTTTACTTGTGTATGTATGGTGCATGCCTGAATGCGGTCGCGGGCAACAAAGCTGCGCTGCAACTATTTATTGCATTGCACCTTGAGAAGGTTATTGAATATCGACGCTGTCAGGACGACAGCCAACCGAACCAGCAGATAGATGACGGCCAACTTACTGGGCGGTTGGGTTGGTCGATCGAAGGGTGGCGTGAGGGCACGGTTGATGCAATTCTAATTTACCACTTCGAATGTGTGTGTGTGTGTGTTTGGCGAGCGAACAACAAAACCTGCAGAATGCCAAGGCCACAAAGTGGAGCTTTAATGGAACGCAACGTAATGTTGCATGGTAGATAGCCGACGATGTATCTATCTGCAGCGTTTATTGCCACATTCTTAGTGTCCAGTTTGCAGTGCTTTGTTGTGCTTTATGTTCATTCACGGTTGTCGTTTCTTTTTTACTTTTGCATTGCACACATCTACACTTGTGCCTTTGCTGCATTCCATGTGCCACACGGCGCAGTGTTCAAGTGCGCGAGTGTGTGTGTGTTGATTTGAAGGTATGCGTATGTTTATTCTGCGTCGTGTTTATTTACTTTTGTACTTTTTTCGTGTTTTGTGTTTATCAAAAAGTCAACATTTGCCCACTTTTGGCTCGGCTCTGCCTACGATGGTGACTCGTTTCTCATCGACTTTGTGTGTGTGTTTGTGTGTGTGTGAAGCCCGTCGCTGTGGCATGCACCTTATGTGCCAAGTACTGTGACTGGTTCAAGTGCCTTTGTTGTCACTTTTGTTGTTGTTGCTCTAGCTGCTGCGGCAAGTGCCCTGGCCTTCTTCGGGCTGCTGCAAGGTGTTGTGTGAAGTGAACGCTGTTGGAATTTCAGTTTGATTGCTCTGTCGATTTTTTGTGTCATTTTAGTTTTTAGTTGCTTTTTTCTCCATTTTTTATTCCTCACATGATTTGGTAAACAACAACAACAGCAACAAAAAAAACTTGAATATATAAACAAAGCGAAGTGTAGAATACAAAGCGAAATGAAATGAAAAAAGATACAATCAAATTCTCATCATTGCTGGAATTGGAATTGGATTCGGTTTTGGCCGGTCCGAGGTGTGTTTTGTGTAGCGCGTTCGCTTTAAATTCATGTTTATTGCACTCTACTATTTTTTCTGTGCCTTCAAGTCACCATGCTGCCATTGTTGTTTGTATTTTAAAGTTAAAATTGTGATTTTACAATTATTGTTGTTGTTGTTTTTGGAATTTAGTTTCTTGTTGATTTATTTGTGGTTATTTGGTGCATTTTCGTCGACCATTTTTGCTATTGTTGTACGCTGCGGATGTGGCTGCTGTGGTTTAGTGGTCGTGTGGCTTGTGGAGTGTTTCTCCTCTGTTTTTCTGCTTGACTGGAGCGATGTCTAGGAATTTATAAAGCACGCACTAACGCAGGGAATTCAGTTATAAAACTTGCATATGAACATGTGTGTATGTGTGCATGCTTGCATAAATACATACATACATATGGATGCTTACAGTTGCATATGAAGCAGTCTTGTGGCCGTTTGCTGCAGAAACTTTTTGTTCTGCTTTTTAATTACAGTTTTGTAGAAGTAGTTTTGTACTTCAATTACGATATGCACTTTATTTTCGGTATTTATTAAGAAAAACCTAATTTCAGAAACAAGGCACCTGTCATGTGGAGAAATAACAATTTTTAAATATTTTTTTACACGCAATATTGTATTGTATTTTGAAAATTTGAGGTTATATTTTAATAAAAATATAATACCAAATTTTTGGACGTAACGCACATTGTAGTATGCACGTTTTTTGTGCAGCATAAAGTGCAAAATTAAAATTTTCTCAATTCAAGTTTTCGCCCAATTTTATCTATTTTAGACAGAAATACACTGCTATGAGTAAAACAAGCTCTCTCATTTTCATTCAGATAACTCACATATTGTGGATATAAGCAGTATAAAGACAACCGGAAGTTCGAAAATCGTTTTATTAGGTATATGGGGCCTCAGGGAAGTATTGGCCCGATTCAACCCATTTTTGATTCATAGATATACTATTATCAGAAAAAGATGCTCTCTGAATTTCAATAATATATGCCATTCACTGACCGATATTTTCAGCCAAAAGTCACCTACAGATACTGGGGTCCACATATTGGCATTGAACAGTTTTGGCTGAAAGGCATTATTCGCGCAAAGTTTTATCTCGTCATATTAAATTCTTCTTGCTTTGTGTACTGGAAAGTGAAAGGATCAAATGGAATTTAAAATTGTGTTATATGGGAAGTAGGCGTGGTTGCTGTCTATTTTTACACGGTGACATAAGAATGTAAGAAGAATGCCACGTACTAAATTTAGTCGAAATCGATCCTGCGGATCCCGAGATATGGGATTTCACCTAATCGTCCAATTTTAACCCCGGCTCTCATAAAGCCCTCTCACACGGTCGAGTCGACACAGCTCGTTACTCTGATGAATTTTATACATACATATGTATATACTTTATGTATAGGAACTTTGTCTTCGGGACGTTAAGAGCATCGTGACAAAACGTATAAATATTGGGTAGTCGAAAAAGTCTTTTCGTTGCAGAAATTTGGATTTACACAGAAATTTGATTTTACATAATGCCTCCAGAGGAAAAATGACAAAAAGTGGTCGACCAAATTGGTACATGTTTGTTTATTTATTAGTATAAATATAAAAAAATAAGTTGAAGTTTGATTAGAAATACGAAAAGACTTTTTCGACTACCCAATATTAATTAAAGATTTAAGAAGAATTTGTTTGTGTTATTTATTTACGAATTTTTTGATATATATTATTTACGGTTATTTTATTTTATTGTTTTATTCACAATATAATTATTTTTTTTATATTTACAATTCATGTTTTTTTTATATATGTACATATTTACATTTTAATTACCAATTTTTTAATGTCGAACCATTTATAATTTGAAATTCTCCAAAAACGAGTGACGCATGAGCAAGTTGCAAGTATGTTCTCACAAAAACAATAACATTGTGCGCTTTCATTTCAGAGTTTTTGTTTACTTTTGAGACCTATGAACGCTCGGCACTCTACCTTAATGCTCACTCCCAATCAAGCCAACGATAGTAGAATATGGGAGTGTCCCGTGAGACTTATACGTGATGACATGCTTGGTTTTCGCACATATGTTGCAATTTAGTTGTTACGTAAAAACCACTAACAGTGACCACCAATACACTCTAAACCAGCTGTCAGCAATGCAAGACGTCAAGCGTATAAATTGAGGGCAACAAAAAGTATGTAACAGTTTATTCTTAATTTTTTAACAATTGATAGATGATAAGCTGTACTTGCAACAGCATATGTGCATATGTGTATAAGAAAACTTTATGAAAAATCGTTGAAATATGCAAACACACACACACATAAAGGCAATGCATGTTTATCTGCACATATTTTTATACCGTTAAGCGCACTGTTTTATATCTACGCTAGCTCACAAGCAAAAATCACTGTCTTTAAATTGTCCGCCATTCCTTTATTTTACCATTTTCTAACCTTTTTATTGAATGTATGATGAAGAAAAACCCGCCACATGATTTTCCCAAATCATTAACTGCAATGTGGCAGCATAAACCTGCCACAAGAAAATCATTACCGCTTTGGGTGTATGGTGCAGGTTGCAAACACACACGCTGCAAGCACAATAAATTTATGCGCCGACCACGTCCAGCAGCCCAAAATGGTTAGCCGTCAATTATCTTACAAAACGGTTTAAGTGTGCCATTTGTGGTAAAAACGGCGCGTTTTTTATTTGCAACGCGACAGGAATGGTTGGCGTTGCACAGTGTTTTAGCGCACACTGTTTAAACATATGTACATGTGCATGTAGGTGTGTTGTAAGTGTGTGTATATTTATCAAAGTGACAATCACGCTGTATTTTTATCCGTTTACGCTTGCTCACTTGTTCAGACAAGGAAAAACAAAGATTTTTTTCTATTTCTCATGCATGTTTCAAGACAACTTTTCCATTGCGTGAGTGTAATGAATTTTCGGGCGACACAAATTTCTTGCCAATTGATTTATTACCCGCTAGAAATCATTGTTGTTGTTTTTGCTGTTATTTTTGTTATTGTTGTTGGTTTTTCTTTTGCTGTTATTAAATTTTGTTGACTGTTGGCTATCTTAGCTACACTTGTGTTTGTTTAAGTATGTATCAATGGTAAAAATGCACCATGCAATGTATACAGTTAGTCGCCTAGCATCAAAATATTTTGATATTATCGCACTACACTTGTCATCAGTATATTTTTAAAGTGAATGTTTAAGCTGCTTGTAAAAGCTTTTGAAATGTTGAAGCAATAAGCTTCTCCATGCTAAGAAAATTTATAAATATATATACTATGTATATATGTATGTATGTATGTATAGGGTATAAACACCATATCTGTATGCATATGTATATAGTACACAAAATTCTTATAAAACTTTCTTTAAAACCTAAAATTAACGTTTCTGAAAAAATGTTTAGATTCATTTCTAAAATTGTTACTGTTTTGTTGCAAATGTTTAGATACATTTAGAAAAAATTGTATAAAAAATGTTTAGGCGCATTTATAGAAAAATGTATAAAAAATGTTTAGACACATTTATATATAAAATTATTAGGCACATTTATAAAAAAATGTTTAGACACATTTATAAAACAATGTTTAGGCATATTTGTTAATAATGTTTAAATTGATTTATAAATAAAATTTTAGACAGCTTTAAAAAAAATGTATTTGCAGAAAAAAGTTTAGAAACAAGTGCAAAAATGTTTAGCTACATTTTTAGAAAACGTTTAGAAACATTTGTGGAAAAATGTTTAGATAAATTTGTAAAAAATATATTAGATACATTTACAAAAACTGTTAATACACATTTATAATACATGTTTAGAAACATTACTTAGAGACATGTCTAAAATATGTTTAGATGCATTTGTAAAACGAATTTTAGTGCAGTTGCAAATAAATTTGCATTAAAATGTTTAGATACATTTCTAGCAACATTAAAAAAAATAAATTTTTTATATACATACATACATGTATATATGTATGTATTTACACACCTTACGCCTATTTCCACTTAACAACCAAAAGGTGCTCCACCGAAAAAATGGCTCTCAACGCGGCCCAACCATTTAACAGGATTGAGGTCACGCAGCCAGTGAACAGATTAGCCGTTTTATAGCTGCTACTTTTTGGTTCATAAAAGTGTGCATTCAATTTATACAGTTTTACAGTTAAACAACATTTTTAAAATGCAAATTAAATATAAAAACAAAGCAACAAAATACACTGTTTTTTTATGAACGACCATGGAGCCGTAGACAACTTTATCATGCAACCATAAAATGATTGCCGCAACAGTAGTTTGATTGTGTATTGCCAATGCATGCCGGTGTCTATACACACATACATATATGAATATGTATGTACACACATGCATAACTTCAGTTATATAGCGGCAATAGCGATCCTCTGATATAAAGGTAAACTCACTGAATCGAAACAAATATCCCCGGTGTGTGCGAGAAGGCGCAACACCGTTGCAAATACTGGCACATACACGCATACAATTTATACATATGTATGTATGTATGTATTTATGTGCAATTGAAGTTTTCATATTAACAACGAATTTAAATGCTTTGTTGTTAGTCAGTTGTCGGAAAGGTAGCAGACAGTTGGTGGTCACCGAGCTCACATGCAACATATGTGTGGATGTCTGTGCTTGCTGCTTGCTAGCAAACATACTGGTTATGTGCTTATGTATAGGTATACATATGTATGTATGTATGTGGCAATGATAGTTGGCGCAAAGTTGCTGGTAGCGGGTTGTCACACATCGCTGCCTTTTGCTCCGACCACCGCGCAATTGTAAATTATTGTACAAAAATAAAAAAACACACACTTACATATGCATATAAAAATTGATAAATAGATTTGTGTGAGTGTGCGCACCCGCTAAGGGCCATTAACATTAACATTTTTAGCCACAAAAAAACAATAAAATAGAAATTAAATTTGAAGGAAATGCTCGTAAACCAAAAACTGTACGAAATATTGAAACGAATATTGAAACGAATACTGAAATGAATATGCTGTCAGAGTGCGGCACGCATATGCTGCCATAAGAGTATAACCAAAAATGCGATTTTGTGCAGCGTGGCACCCAAAACAGCTGATTATTTACTGCATTCTCTGAAATTTACAAAATGTTATTCTTGAAATGTGTTGCAAATTCCATGTTGCAACATC
Organism: Bactrocera tryoni; assembly: GCF_016617805.1. Classification (NCBI taxonomy): domain Eukaryota; kingdom Metazoa; phylum Arthropoda; class Insecta; order Diptera; family Tephritidae; genus Bactrocera; species Bactrocera tryoni. The sequence goes on from NC_052499.1 coordinate 67,802,069, forward strand.
ACAATCGCCTTACAAGTAGTTGAAGTTGGGCTACAAAGGCAGTAGAGTTTCAAATGCTATTTTCAAGCCATTGTTTTATACAAATAACAGCTGAATATTAGCGTGCCACGTGCAACATGCAATTAAAATAACATAATATATACGCATGCAACACGCTACGAAAGCCATCTGTTGACCTGGCTACCTGCCGTTAGCATACAAATGTATTTGCACACACACATATACATATACATGTAAGGTTATGCATACATACACACACAGTTTTTTTCATCAAACTGTTTATATTGCCAATTGGCAGCTGTCCGTCTGCCCCTGTGCAAGAGAATTGACTTTTGTGGCAATAAGTAAATATGCATGCAGCAGTTTTGAACTATCATGAGTTTCAGCAAGAAAGCAGCGCAAATTTTGTGGCTATAAAATAAAATTTGCGCTCAAAATTGCAAATTATTGCGCAATTGCCTTTTGAAAAACACATTTGTGCAATAATTTTGCGATTCTTATATACTTCAAATAGAATTATAAGCGATTTCCTAAAGCTGTTTGCTTTGTGCAACAGATTTCTTATTCGGACTAGCCTCGCCGCCTCTGCTCTTGCCTTCGTGCGTTTCTGCTTTCGAGCAAGCCGTGAGCTGGCAATCGCTCTAAGATTATCTTTTCTTTAATTTTTTTCTTTAATTTTTTTTAATTTTTTTTTTTTAATTTTCGTTCTTTATTTTTTTTTAATTTTTTTCGCTTATTTTGCATGGTGTTGAAAATCAAAATCGTATTTTTCGAACACAAACAATTTGCCACTTGCCAACATTCTGCCGGTCAGACGCCAAAATTTTCGCGCAGCCACAACAAATTGGCATGAATGCCGCAATGGCGCTTGTGTAAGCATATAAAACATATTTATGTATGTATTTTGAGGCATGTGAATCTGCAATGGCAGTGCCTATGTATGTGTGCTTGTGTGCATGAATTCTACTTAAAGTTGAGACATCAGACAGCAAATGTGCAATATAAAATGCTTACGAAATTTATTCGAATCGAATTAGCTGACGCATCAGTGCTGGGAGCACGAACTACTATACAGTAGAGGCCCGCTAATCCGGACATGGCCTAATCCGGATTCCACTGTAATCCGGACAGGGTTAAAAAACTCAAAATTTCTATTATGTCCCTTGCAATCCGGACCGATATTCTCTATCCGTATTCTCTAATCCGGATCACGTGTTTATTATTCACTACATTCGCTTTTATGCTTTATTGGTTTAAGTTTTTTTTGTTTTTTTGGAACATGTGTATTATTTGTTATAACAAACAAACAGAAATTTATAAATATTTTTTCATAATACATAGTGCTGATATGTCTTTGGTAATCCGGATTTCCTTATATTCCGGATAGGGGCCGGTTTTAATTGATCCGGATTAGCGGGCCTCTACTGTATATCGATTGTACTTACATACATACTATATGTATGTGCCACTAAAGATGCAAAAATTTCGACTAAAATCAAGCAACCACATTTAACTTTGTTTCGTAAACAAAAAAGTATTTTATAAATCTAAAAACATACTTGCAGTATCCGAATAAAATTCAATTGCTATCTGATTCACGATAATCTGAATATACTTCGAAGGAAACACTGTACAGATCCACTAACAACCTCGAAAGTTATATGGTGATTCTAAAAGTTATTAAATGTTGCTTGAGCCAATCTTCATTTTGTCCCTAAAATTCTTGTACAGGTGGAAGTCTGAGAGGATTTTCACTGAATTTTTTGAAATAGTTTTTCCATTGAATATTTTTTCAAAAGAAGTAACAAAATAACCCGACCAAGTGAGGAATAAGGAATTAAAAAGAACAAATATTGGGTAGTCGAAAAAGTCATTTCGCATTTTTAATCAGACTTCAACTTATTTTTTTTATTTATAGTAATAAATAAATAAACTCTGGAGATATACGACTTCAACGATATCTATTGACAAAATACGAAAAGAATTTTTCGACTAACCAATACTTTAATCATCTTTTGACTTAAAAAATAAGTATTTTCTTCTCGAATTTCCTGAAAGAAGTATTAAAATATCCCAACCAAGTAGGAAATATTAGGCTAAAGCATACAACATTGGGACATTCTGAAATTCTCTCCTTCTTCTACTGCTTTCCTGACTTAGTTTTCTGCGTCGGATCTACTCCTGATAGCTTTAGTTTCTTCACAATTTGTTCGAAATTTAGAGAGAACTAGAAGTTGGAAACTCACTCTGCGAGGGGTAATATTAACTATTACTTTGCTCACTGTGCGCTGAAAGTTAGTTAAGGAGGGTCTGTTCTCATTATCGAAAACATCAAGTCAGCAAAAAGCTCGCAGGAGACGGCACCTTATCCCAATTACATCGACATGGAAACAAGTTGTACCCATGTTGTCCTTTTGGGTTTTAGTGCTGTACCGTGGTTTCAAAGCACAGCTGGCAGAGATGCTTCTGGCCTAATGCAGAACGCAGAAGACCCACTGAACTCAGTAAGACTTCTCACCGGACATTGTTCAATAAGGGCCGGTGTTCTCAGTCGTCCAAGTGGAACAACCCAAGTTAGATTGGGTCCAGTTCTCTGACTTTTATTTATCGTAAGTCCATGAGTTTTATTTCCAGTTATTCCTATAGAAAAAAACTTTCATCGGAAACTACAATGAACTCATTATTATTAAAAATGTGCTATGGTATTTACGCACACTTGTTTCATAACTACTACTGGGTTCTTAAAGGTACGCTGATAAAGTTGTCCAAGGCATTAAGCCATGATTTATGAGCTTATGTGAATATTTATGTTTTGCATTAAAATTGAATGCACTGAATCCAGTTGGATTAGTAGTTAAATATTTGATAGATTAGCACTGAAACGTGAACTTGATAGAGAACCAACAGACTTAGCATAAAGACCAAAATCCAGCACTACTTTATTGTTATAACAAAACACATAAAAAATATCAAGGCATTGCAGCTGCCTTCGCGCACCGCCTTGCCTGCCTTGCATATGCTTTTATGCTTTCAAAACATTGAAAATGTGTTCTTAAATATTACGCAATCATAAAAATTATCACACTTTTAAATTGCAATTAAAGTGCGCTATAATAGTCTTTCTATGGGCATTTGCTATATCAGCTGACCCTGTAAGAAAAATGGTCAGCCTTTCTTCTGCTTGAAGTTAGCTGTGTCTGGTATGAGTTCGTTGAATTATTATCTACCGAAAAGTGGAGAAGATTTCGTTTGCGAATTACTATGAAATTTTGGTAATAAAATTTAACTTTTGCACTCTACTCTCTATCAAAATTGCAAGCTTTGTCTTTTTTTCTTAATTTTTCAAACACCAGCACAGACTCAAAGAGGCAATTAGCGCCTGCTCTGAACATCATAATCATAACGATAATTAACAACACCAATGAACAAATTAGATGAAGTACTGCATAAAAGCACAGAATGTGGTGGCATGCTCTCAAGCTGTTGTTGCCAAAGCTGCGCTAACCAACTACCAACTACTTCTACTTCAGTCTTTTTTTACCTTTTGCTCAGCGACTTTTCATATTTTTTGCAGACGATTTTCGCTTCTCGCCTCTTCAACTTCTTCGCGCTTTCATTTGCTATTTTTTTAATTGCTACTCTTCCGTAGGCAAGCATTTAGCGAAGGTGATAATTTGTGATTTTCGCCTTTTTGCACAAAGCAAAAACAAACACAACAAATGCAATGGAGCTTGGGCATTTCACACTTGGCCGCCGGTTGGCCTGGTTTCATTATTTATTAAGTTATTCTCACTTCAATGAGGTAACAAAGGCGGAGTGGGCTATTCACACAAACACACACAAACATGTATACATAAATACACATACATATATATAAATAAGATGAGTGACTATTGTGGGTGGTGGAGTGGCAGAGGCGCTACTTTTGCGCTTTTTAAGTTAGGCAAAAATTAAATTGAATATTTATTGCGCACTTTTTTGTCGGTTGAGAGTCGAGCGGCGTTGATTGCGTAGAGTTGTGCTCACGATAAGATTTTAAATTACATATCTACAGAAATATTTAAGCGAGTATATATTACATACTGGCAGAATATGAAAAATTGGAACGCAATGTTTACATACCGACATTGAGATAAGATTTTATCTTTTGCACTTGTTTGTGTTGCGATAACTTATTAATTATTTTTGTATTACTATATACATATGTTTGTATGAACACTTGTATGAAAAATAACGTTTTATTAATAACTTTTAACATTAAGTAGAAAACAGACAACCGAATCCCGCTCTGCTTTACTTTTACTTTCTTGCTTCGAAAACTTTTGAATTGTTAAAAAATTAAGAAAAACCGTTATTTAGGTTACACTCAGCTATAATACCCTCCAGAGGTGTTTTTCGTACAGCATGAAAGGGTATAAAAAAATTTGTATTTTGATTTTGATCGTTCAGTTTGCATGGCAGCTACAATATGCTATAGTGTACCGATATCGGCGGTTCCGACAAATAGTCAGCTTCTTAGAGAGAAAAGGACATGTGCAATGTTTCAGATCAATACCTCAAAAACTGAGGGACTAATTATAATATACACTGAGGAACATGGCTAAATCCATTCAATTTGTGATAGCGATCATTTTTATGACATTTTATAGGGTCTCCGAAGTGTCCATTTTGATTTTACAAATTTCGTGGCAAACTTATTACAAACTGTTTGGAGTAAATTGACATGATGACATGTAAAGAACCGTTTAGCTGCCAGATCTCAAAACTACTTTCAACTATTTTATGCCAGCTATTTTCGAATATTGTCTTTCTACACGACAGGAACCCAGCAATGATCTGACACAATTCTAAAGAAATAAAAGAGACTTAGAAATTATGGAGTATGAAAAGACAACAGAACTTTGCAGGAGAATTTTTTACATTACATTTTCATGGCAATCGCAATTAAGGCCGAACGCCCAATATTAACTAGTTTAATATTTCAATTATATTTACTAAAATATAACTTAATTAAATGAGGTAAGCACAAAATAATAATAACTGTATGACACTTACGAACTGTGACCATCTTCGGATCGTAGACGGAGACGCGCTGCTCCACAGCTATGATTTTTCGTTGCACAGTGCGCGCACGCTCACCAACCGACAGCAGCTCGGTCTGCAACTCATCGAATATGTCATTAGCTAATAGCACCAGCGATGCCAATTGACGCAAGGCATTGCTCAATGTGAGATTGCTGATGGATTCGAATTCATGGCCGGACACAATTTTCGCTGCTGTTGGCGATTGTGTGCGCTGTTGTTGTTGCTGCTGCTGACGCTGTCGTTGCAATTGTTGTAATTGTAATTGTCGCTGACTTTGCTGCTGCTGGCCGATCTCTCCGGCGCTAGCGCTACGCGTTGGTGATGGTGCGGTGGATAAGAATTCCACATGGTGTTTGAGCTTCTTTAATGAAAGCGGTGCAGCTGGTGTAGAAGTCGATGCCACGGAAATGTCTTCTTCCGTATCGGTAGCATAACTGAAACTACATGTATAACCGTTTGTTTGATTATGTTGCTGAAGTTGTTGTTGGTGTTGCAGATGATGATGATGATTATGATGTGAGCAATCGACAACATCACGCATCGGCGTGGTTGGCGCTGATGTGGCAGTTGTTTTTGTTGCTGTGAAACCAAGTGTACTCGTTGTTTCGCCGTTTTGTTGCGACACGTGTATTATAGCTCGCGTAACGGTGGTGTGGTTCGCACCCACAGTGGGTGTGCCCGCAAGACTACGCGTTTGCTGTTGCTGCTGCAGCTGCTGTGCAGTGTCCTTGGCAATGGCTGTTGTCCTTGAAAGTACACCACCATTCTCAACGCAAGCTTCCTCTCTCACATTTTCTACGCTCATATGTTGTTGTGGCGGTTGTGTTTGTGTCGTTTGTTTATTAATACAGTTGTTGTTTTTACATTTGCCGGGCGTGCAATGGAATTTGGCGGTTCGCGTGCGCTCGTCAACTCTGGAGGAGGCGGAAGCTAACGCCAGCCGCGTCGGTTGCACGACGCGCTGTACGAACGGCATCTTCGGCTCTCAGCGTGCTTAAGTATGAAGAGAGTGGGTATTTTTGTTTGTTATTGCAATTATCTGTGTAGGATTTTCGCTGGCAATGTGGGTGGCGGCCGGCCGGCAAAGTTTTTATGCTTTGTATGATTGTTGTTGTTACAATGCGAAATCCAACAACTTTTTTGTAAAGAAAAATTACTACATTATGTTAGGGATGTTAAAAAATTGGCAGTGTGGTTTTCTATAAAACCTATTTTATTTTCACAATAAGTAGGCACTGCGAGGTTTTATTGGCACTGGCACTTCAGCATTTTTTCTTCATTACACATCACTTTTTATAAACACTTTGGAAATGATAAACATATTTTATTTTTTATTTTTTAACATTTAACTGATTACACTTATCTCTTAATCTCTGCTCTTGATATGGTTCTACACCTTACATATATTTCGCTTTCCTATTATGAGCATCAACTGCACTTTAAGAACTTCTCTCACTCATTATTTTTCACTTCTGCTGCTCTCTTGTCGCACTTTTTTACTTTTTTAATGTACAAGCCTAAGTTAGCATTTGCTTTGATATCCAACAATTTCTTCATCTTCATTTGCCGGCACTGTAAATATTTTTAATGCTTGTCGTGATTCAAAGCAAAAAAACTGGAAAAACAACTTTGAGCTCATGTTCGTATAATAAATCCTCAGTACAGGCACAGACATAGCGCCTTTGGCTGCCAGCATAAACGGTTGCCCTTTCGTCGCCCCGCTGGGTTTATGAAGCAGCTTGTCTTGGGTTCTATGCTTCTCAATAGGAGCGTTTTTATATGCATTGTATGTACATGTATGTATGTATATTACTTTTACGTATTTCGGAATTCCACTATAGTTCGAGTTATTGTTTTTTTATATTTTTACATATAATCTTCAATATTAGTTTGGTATTAACCTAGTTGATTATGTGTTCCCAAACATTCGCAATATACGCTCTTTCTACAAACACTTTACACTTTAGTACAATTACACTTCGTATCTCCATTCGCACTCCAACCCACAGGTATTTTCTCTCAACTCAAATCAAACGCAAAACAATTGGTTCACAGTTATCATTCTCGGTCAGCGATGTAGTGCTATTAACCATCTATAAAATTCGTATTATGTTTATTCGTCATATCGCGTGGCTGCCGCTCCTTTAAAGATTCTTTGACGGCAGTCTCAACGGTTTGTTTGGCTTATGTAGACCGGGATGCGTTGGTAGGTATACAGGTAAGTGACTGGCGATGCTGGCAAGGCGGTTTTACTGGTTTTCTTCAACCAACATAGTTCGTCACTCGAATCAGAAGTTTGAATATGTTTTATGTGGCGCGGAATTAAAGCATGTATGAATCGCTTCGGCTACACACCAATATGAATTCAAACTTAACGTTCTTGTTAAAATTAGTATTTAAAAGTTACAAAAGCTTCGAACAACAACACAATATTGATGAGTTATATTTGCTCACTATTCTGATTTAAGTAATATTAAGTACAAGTATTTTATATTAATATTTTGCTGGTTTGAGCTGTCACTTTATTATTACACATTTGTTTATACAAGTACCGATATTTCGATTTTTTCGCGTGAAATTTGTTTGACAGTCCGGAAGTACAGGTATTGTTCCCACCGAGCCATTTCTGCTTGGCTGTTTAACCGAATTGGCAATTTGAATGATAAACGAACTCGCCTCAGAAACCAACGCAGTTTATTTCCAAACACGTCGCTCTTGCACACCGGTCCGTAATCGACTGAGGCGCGCGCGCCGCATATTCATGAATGGCCTGATGTTAGCAGCTGCTACTGCAGCAAAACGGGGAATTTTTTTACCCATTATGTGCGTGTATATTTTGTCGGGTACACTGCAATTTGGAATTCGAAAACCAATTACGAAAACTGGAGCTGATTAGGGTTGCGTATGAAATATTCAAATGTCAGGTAAATTGAAATTTATAAAAAGTGCTAATAATTTATAAAAATATAAGTTCAAAACGAGAACTGAATATTACAGATTATAAAAAGTCATGATTGCATAACATTTTTGAGAACAAGAGCTAATGCAAATTAAATAGGTCTCTGAAGACTTTGCTTTCTTTGAACGAAACTGTTTATTTTTTAAATTTTCTGTATCTATGAAGAAACTTTATAATTACAAAAGCAAATTTTGTAATCGCTAAATATTTTTCAATTAAGTTTACACAAAAAGGAAATTTATGTAAATAAGTATGGTATATGAATACGAAAATTCCTACCCTGCAATCCTACTACACGAAAACATATGATTATATGTCTTGAGTATATCGAAGAACTACCATCTTTAAATTCGAATTTAGCAATTGTCAAAAAATTTATAAACAAAAATTTACAAGTTTCAAGTGCATATGAAAATTTAAATAAATATTGTGTGATATATTTGCAGTTAAAAATGGGTTTCCTTTCAGTTTTGAAGAAAATGCGGCAGAAAGAAAAGGAGATGCGTATACTTCTATTGTATGTATGGCTAAATATTAAAAAATACGAGTGATTCATACTTTCATATGTATATGGTTTGTATTTTCACCCACCAGAGGACTAGACAATGCCGGTAAAACAACCATATTAAAGAGATTTAACGGTGAATCAATCGACACAATCTCCCCAACGCTGGGATTCAATATTAAAACTTTGGAACACAATGGATATATGCTGAATCTCTGGGATGTGGGTGGACAGAAATCGCTTCGTTCATACTGGCGAAATTACTTCGAATCTACTGACGGTCTGGTATGGGTGGTAGACAGCGCAGATCGTATGCGCCTTGAATCATGTAAACAAGAATTGAGAGTTTTACTACAAGAGGAACGCCTTGCTGGGGCTACACTGCTTGTGTTAGCAAACAAACAGGATTTACCTGGAGCACTTAGCGCAAATGATATTAAAGATGTAAATCATTTAAAAAAGCATATTTTCGTGTCAGTATTTACAATTATATGTCTTTACTTTTATAGGTTCTTGAGCTTGACGACATAACTACACACCATTGGTTAGTTGTGGGTGTGAGTGCCGTAACTGGAGAAAAACTCTTAGGAGCTATGGATTGGCTTATAGATGATATTGCTAAGCGCATATTTACCTTAGATTAATGATCACATAATGAGAAAGGAACATTCAATTTTAGTATTATTCGGCTTCTTAATATTTAGCACTTATTTTTCTAATAAATATAATTTGTATAGTTGCTCCTCTGTTGCGCTTTTAAATTTCGGTTTTAAATTTACTTTGACAATATGTGTGAAGCCTTCGTCTTCTGTTGGATTTTTATATTTTTTCTTCATCATATTGAAAACCATTTCATTTATCTTTGAGTGGCTACTATCTGTAAGATGTCTGTATTTTATATTATGACGCACTTGCTCAACTGGCACGTTCATAACAAAACAGCGACAAGGGGCATTGTACTTCTTTGCTAGCGTTATAAACTTTTTTCGCGACTCGACATCTACATTTGTATTGTCCACGACACAAGAAGTCCCGGCCCCCAAGGCTTTCTCACATATTTTAAGGCATGCCTGAGTGCCTCCTACTGTGTCAGCATTGGCGGTAGTGTAGTTATGTTGTTCAAGATACTCTTGACAAAAGTAACTTTTACCTGAAATACAAATTATTTAAATGCGAGTTCCACAAATATTCCTTAGAAAACTTACCGGACCCCGGCAAGCCCACCATAATTATCATTTCACAATTATCAGCGGGAATATCTACATTTTTAGGTTCCAAAAGCGGGATATCCTTGTTATTTACAATATCGCATGGCTTATAATCAGATTTCAGCCATTGCTCCGTAGGTTTACCTAAGAAGTGCTCCTCAGGAGTGTAAAAAGACACATTGATATTAGCCGCAAATCTACGGTCTGCTAGAGAATGATCTTTCCTACGCTTGTTTTTGCCACTGCCGCTTTCTGGACGTCCGGCCGCATCGCCAACATAGAAGCTTTTGCTTAAATCTATATCAATGCCCTCATTTTTATTATCCACCAAATATTGCCACATTCCAATCAATGGTTTCCTGTAGTGCCCTTCTTCGATAGCGATATAAACTTGTACAGGTACTCCTAACTTTGTGAGTATATCTTTGATTTTTCTTTTAAAATCATCTAATTTTATTTTGCCACTTCCTATACCTCCTTGATTGGTGAAAAAGCAAATTTTATATCCACTTTGTTGTAACGATTTTAATTTTTTTGGTACTTCGGGGTATAATATTTGCCAATCATCGGTATGTTTTGGGAAAACATTACCAGACTTGGTGGTAATAATTGTGCCGTCAATATCATATCCAGCGATTTTGTCTGACGTTTGTACTGCGTCATCGGTGTATACCATCATAGCGCCATTTCCTACGGACTCCCAATTTCCCGTCCCATTTTTACTCATGCTGCTTACGTTTGACTTCTCTTTATCAATGGGCTTTTGTTGGTTTTGTTTTCCATTTGTGATTTTTGCTTCCGTTGTAGGTGACGGTTTGAATAGTAGCTCGAACTGATGTTTACCGTAAACAAGTTCAATGATGCTTCCATGCTCCAGATTGCATTCGCTATCCTGCATTATCATTACACCATTTACACTGCAAGGATTTACACCAATTACTCGCAACTTAGCTTTTGCATTTTCCATGTCTACGTCGAGTTCCAGTTGTCGCTTGGAACAATGAACATCTCGTATGCCAGTTTCAGATGTTCGTCCTATCAAATTTCTCCCAGAATTTAAATTAATACAATTATAATCTGATGTCATTGGTTGAAGAATACATGTTCGCTTGGCAAGTTTGGATCCACCACTGTCCGTAAGGGATCGTTTTAATGATTTGGCAACCGACATTACTGCTCGGAGTACCGTTATAACTGAAATAGTTGAAAAAGCTCTCTAAATACAAATAAATGTTTCAATTATTCGTTCAAAAACTTACAACTTTTAATTACTTTACAACAAAATAAAAAGAAAGACAACTTATACAACGTAAAAGTTTGACTTGTCGCGCCGTTATTACTAAATTTCGGCAACCAATCGTAAAAGTCGATTAATAAAAAGCGTCAGAGATTTTTAACATCAAGCCGGAAATACATTACTTGCGCAACTTTGACAAATTGTTTACCCAACCAAATCTCAGAAATCGAAACGAAGTAGATTTCGCGCAAACAACCAACGTCACTTTGTGAATAGCAGCGAATTTTAAGTTTTTAAGTTTCGTATTTCATTTAATAAAAATTTATTTGACGCTATTGAATGCGCTTAACGCTTACGCAAGTTGTGTAGTTTTGGCTTTGTGAAACTACGACTTATCGATATTTTGATTTCTTGCATATTTCAAATCGACCTTGAAAGCAGCTGATTTCGTTTTTTTATATTCGACTGTTTACTACGTTGTGTATGACCGGTTGTTTTATATTTTGAGTTTACTAATAAAAACCAAAATAAACTAATTATTATTTAATTGAAAGATTTATCTTAATGTAAAGCCAAAATGGCATCATTTGAACAATTTGTATTGAAAGTAAAACCAGCGTTGGACATGTTCCTGCGGGCGCCCAACAGGGAGCATTTGGAGCGGCTTCGCTATGAACTGTTGCAATTTGACTTTAGACAAATGAAAGTATTCCATTCTCAAATATTGGCGCCACTCGTACTAAAATTGGAAGAACTAAATGGGTATATTATTGTGTATCAATAAAAGAGCGCCAATAATCTTTCTTCTGTAGAGTAAATCAGGACTTGATGACGGGCATTTTGGATTGCGTGCGCATTGTTATGTCCAAGCTGTACTTAGAGGACATACAGGAATTGCGCACGTTGCTAGTAATCGTGCTAAAGCAAATTCGTGAATCTGGTGCGATCGCAACGCGTCCGAACATAAGTGAGGAATTAAAGTTGGTTTCAGTACAATGCATTGCAGAGGCTTTGCGCCGTTCCAGTAGTGATGTATTGGAGGAATTTTATAAGCAAGAATCTGCTATGCTCCTCGGGCAGATACTTTTATCGCTAGTTGAGTTTATTGAAAAAGAAAAATATCGGAAATTAGTGTGAGTAACAGCGTGTTATTCATTCAATGGAAGGGTCAATTATTAAAACTTTTATATTCTTATAGAATTGCTTCCCTCGTTTGTTTAATGACAATTTTTTATGTGCATGATGAAGCAGAATTTACAGATGTAGTACTAAGAAATCAAGTAGCCGATACGATTTTTATATTTTTGCCAAAAATTGTTACTGTCTTGTTAAAAACTAGCCTTGCCGATGAAAAATTGGGTGAAACACTTAAAGCGGTAAGTATATAATAGAAATTACTCTATACTAAATACTAATTACTCTATATATCGTCACCTGAAATGCAAAATAACGTAACATTTTCGGAAATTTACAGTGGCATGAATTAAACACGACATAAAATGGAACATGAGTGAAACAAATTTTTAATATTGGTTAAAACTGGTTCATATCTGAGCGCAGAACCTGAAAATGTTGGACATATGTAATATTATGTTTGTAATTTGAAGTAGTGAATCATAATCAATAAGACACTCAATTTCGAATTTTTTGATGATACGTTATTTTGAATTTCAGGTGACGATATTAAATATATGGTTTGTATAATTCCATAATATGTGTTTCATACTTCCAGACAGCCATTAAAGCACTGGGTCGAGTACTGTGCGTGATTTTCGATCATTCGGGTGATGTAGTTGTCAAACACTGCTACGATAAGAATGAATTTAAAAATATGTTTATTGAGGCGTCACAACTTAAAAACGATTCATCTGAATTCGATACTTACGCAACGACCAACAAAAGCTCTCAAGAACAAATTGCAAGTCGCCTGAAGCGTATGCAAAGCAGTGGTCGGTCCAAAGAATGGTTCAAGGATACTTCAGTTAAGCTCCGCATAGTTTATACACAAACAAATATTTTGCGTTCGCACGATTCACTGCGTGTGCGTACCGAATATGCACGTATGTGTTGCAGTCTAATAGAACGTTGCGGCCATAACCTTTCAGGAAACTTTATACTTTTACTCGAGAACGTGATATCGATGTCGCAGGATGAAGATAAGAATATCAGTCAACTATGTGCACAAACAATATCTCGGCTACAACAAGACAATGCTATTGAGAGTATTTTTGACGAGTACGCCGAAACATTATTCGATGAACATTTAGCGAAATTGCCACGCATAATCAATCGCTGTGCCGACGCTGAGCAATACGCTGAATTAATTTTCTTAAAGGGGTTTCTGAAAAATTTAAGCGCGTCCAAAATGAAGTCTCTGTTTTTGGTGCCGAAAAATTTAGAAATGCTTTGTAGATGTCTGCTTTCAGCAGTTGATATGAAACTATGTCGCAATTTTTTAGCGGAGGAATATGCAGTACGAGAAGTTGTGGAGACTGATTTTACGGAATGTGCCAAACTCAGTTGGCGACAATATAAGCACTTGAATAGCGAACGTTGCATTAAATTAGTGGAAGATATTTGTGTGATTTTAGGCAAAACAAAAGGATTAAGTCGTTTGATGTATGACTTGCTCTTGGAGTTGCTGGATCAAAACAGTGAAGCAATGAACGAAATTTTGCTGATAATGCTGTGGGTCGGCGCAGGTGGTGAAAACCGAAGTAATTCTACCAATATGAACTTGGTAGAAATACTTACTGAAGAAATCTTGAATGATAAACACTGGCACTTAGCACTGCGGCCTGATGCCAGCTGGCGGCTGAAGGTGGATAAGGTATTTCGTCTACTCGTTTATTTATTTTTATGTCTTATAAGTGTATAAAAAATTTTCGTGTTATTATTTAGCCAACAAACTGGTTTGTGGACAATACGCCCGGATTATACGAGTCGGCAGTAGAAATTAGAACACAAGATGTTGATTCGGATGATGAAAAGGATGCGGATACAGGTTAGTAATTATTATAGATTATTATTTAAATAAGGTACAATTTTTGTATGCGATGTCAACGATAACAATTTATTTTACTTATTTTGAATTGCATTTATAGTGAGCAGGTCACAACGTGTCACCATTTTGGATGCCGAATTCAATGTATTACACACATGTCTAGCTTTAGATGTTTTAGGACACTGCGCGACAAATTTTGGCGTTAGATTTAGCAGCTATATATTTCGTTGCCTACACAAAGTGCTTTTAAAAGTGGGTAAGTATATTAAGTTTGTCATGAAGTTTGTAATATCTAGAAAGAAACGTCGGAGATCCTATAAATTATATATATATAAATGATCAATGCGAGGATCTGAGTCGAATTGATTATGTCCATCTGTCTGTTGGTTTGTATATAAGCAAACTAGTCACAAAGTTGTAGAGATATCGATCTGAAGTTTTGCACTAGTCCTTTTTCTCATCAATAAGTTGCTCAGCATACAGCTGACAATTGCTTTTATGGAAAACTTTTGTATATGTCAAGTCTATTACATTTTCGGTGCAGTCGAAGTTAACTTTTTTGTGTTACATATTTTTAAATTATTTCTTCCACAGCAAGTAGCAACACAATGGTTTATCAAGCGGCCAACTTTTGCTTAGTCTCCATACAGAAAGCGTTGAAATTAGCAAGTATCTCAGAATTGATTGAAGCACATACGGATTACCTCAGCTATCATCTGAATACCATTTTAAAGCGGGTTTGTATGTTTAACTAAAATCACATATCCAGTTATTTACATAATTTTATTTTCACCACAGTCACCTGAAAGCCACGCTGCAGTTGACATATTAACGGTACTGCTTCAGCTAAGCACTCGCAGAGCGTTACCACATTTGGAGAATATCTTCCAAACAATATACAATGAATGTAGTAAATCCCAACAATCGGAAAATATTAATGCATTTTTGCGTGTTTTCAATGCGTTTTTGAAACATGTCGCGCGCTGGCAAATGTCAAGTGATGTGGAGGTGTCCTCTGTGCCCATGCAAGTCGAGGATACACAAGAAGCAGATCTCCTACAAAATTGGCTGGATATATTGGAAAGAACTAGTGCTTTTGTTGAGGATGAAAGTGTGAATATGGAGAATGACACAAATGCAAAAAGTACAACAAACACCGCGGATGATGTTGAGATGAAAGATGAGGGGACGGCAGATGATTTGAAGCCACAATTGCCACGTCACATACAAATGGTTAAGGATATAACAACGCAGGTTTTAAAATTTGTGGGTTTTGTTGACCAAACGCACCAGATACTTGCGCTCGAGTGTTTAATACAAGCTGTGCCTTTACTGCATGATTATGAAGATGAGCTGCTGCCATTGGTGCACTTAACGTGGTCACCATTGGTGGAGCGATTTCGTAACAACGACGCTGTGGTTTTAAATCGCTGTTTCACATTATTGAATGTGCTGGCTACGCATGCTAAGGAATTCATATTGAAACGTAGCTTAGAGTATGTTATTTTGCGCGTGTTTCCTTTAACACTTTAGGTACTTAATTTTTTTTTTTTACTTATTTTATAGTGATGTGATACCTAATTTGAAAGATTTCTTGCAAAAATCAGCGAAAAACAGCGTGATGGAAACAATAACCGCGTAAGTTTTTAAAATAATTTCTACATTGATAAATTTTTATATTTATTCTTATATTTCTTTCATATTTTTTTTTTGCAGTCACACACAAGAGTATAAACTGCAAGTGATTCTGCTTGAGCATTTTGCCAATCTTATTGAGAGCTTACAAATCGATGGCAAACATTTGAATGATATCGCTGAAATTGTTTCGCTTTATCTTGCGAAAGAACAGCCAAAGGAGTTGCAAGAATTGGCCATCCAGTTCTACCTACGTTTCCGTTTGTATGACGGACCGCTAGCGTACATGATTGTGCTGAAGAAAGCACACATAAGCAATTATAAGGACAATGCAGAAAAAGTGCTGACAAATTTTCGTATAAGTGGAAGCTCCAGTAGTAGTATGTGAATAATGTTAATGAAGTTTTACTGCAATAACATTTCATTGACTCGGTCGGTGAATTGGAAATCGCGATAAAAACGCGATTACGTAATCGGAACGACTCGAACTTTTAGTGCGACTTGAGTGTAAGCGCGGAAGATTACCGAAACGGAGCATTTTCAACACTCTTACAATAATAATTGAACGAAATCAACGAAGCACTTTTAACATTTAACTGAAGATGCTTGCTTACAAATAAGATATTTATAATTCAAATTACATTGCGTGAACACTTGGAAAATAGTAAAGTTAAGTAATAGTTAAGTTAAGGAATTTTTCATAATTCACACCCCCATACTTTGCATTCGTTCTGTGGGTGTAAAATAAAACAAAAATTGTTTCCAATATCTTGTATTCAATTATACATATACGAAGTGTACCAGTATAAACTGAGCGTTTTTTTGTGAAATGAAACACCGATTTTAAATAGAACAGTAAAAAATGTATTCAAAGTATTGACCATTGCTTATTACACATTTTGACCACCTTTCTGGTAATTTGTGGATACCATGCCGATAGAAAAGTTCGTCTTTTGAAGCAAACCAATCAGACACCCATTTTTCAAGATCTGCGTAGGAGTCGAAGTGCTGTTCACCCAAGATGTGTCCCATCGATGAACACAAATAGTAATCGGAAGGGGCCAAGTCTGGTGAATGCAATGGAATGCAAGTACTTTGATTGTATCCTGAACCGATTTTCCTTTGATTGTCTGAGCCATTTTCGTGTAACAAAATTATTTTGTCGTTTCTTCCGGTCCATTCTGGTCGTTTTCCGGTCAATGCATGGCTCAAATTGATCATTTGCGGTCTGCAGCGGTTAGTATTAACAGTTTCACCAGGTTTCAGAAGTTCATGACATACCACACCCTTCTGATCAAACGAGACACAGAACATTGCGGTCCGGATTTTATCCGGCTAAGGGCAGTTATTGCGGAGATCTAACCCCGATTAGATCGGTAAGTTTTAATTTAAGCTTGTCGTCACTAAAGCAACGCCTTACAGCAGGGTTGTTCCGTATCCTCCTGAATCGTGCTGGTCCAACCCGGGGTCATAGGAATTCTTCTGCTGCGTTTGGGCCAAAAGGTTCCATCCAAACTCCACCTCGGTCAGGTCTTATACATGCAATGGATGGAGCCATCTTAAAACCTGCTTAGGCCTTAAGACACACAAGGAGTGAACCACGAGTTTTGTGGCCCATGCTGGTAATGCACTGACCGCCATTCACAGTGGAGCCATCAACACCTTCACCGCAATGAATGGCGCATTTGGAATCAAACCACCAACCATTGCAGACGAAGAACTCGGGTTGCCACGAGAAACGAGAGTGACCCTTGCGCAGCTTCGTTCTGGACACTGCAGCGGGTTGAACTTCCACTTATACAGAATAGATCCGGACATATCTAATGTATGTCCAGCGTGTATTGAGTCCCCGCATGACACTGGCCACCTCTTTACATGCCCTTCTCACCCTACTCATCTGACACCTTTCTCCCTTTGGTCCGATATCGGCGGTTCCGAAAAAAGAGCAGTTTTGGAAAAAAAATACGTATGTAAAACTTCTTGACAAACTTAATATACCGTCTTCTGAGTACAAAAAACATTTTTTACTTAAATAAAATTATCTTTTTTTATTGCTTTCTCATGACTCTTACATAAAATTTTGCGTACCGAATATTTTTATGTGATTTGAAAAGTTCTGCTGTGTTGTTTTACCAATTGAATTACATATATCTCTTTAGCAAGTTTTATTATTCTGAGATCTGTTAGAATCTAGAAAACCAGCACATGGATCACATGTATCTGAATTGGAGAAATCAGCACAAGTATCTACATCTTGAACAGTGGGGCAGCAAGGGTCACAGGGATCACACGCATTGGAATTATTACGCGAACGAATCTGTTCGCAGAAAGGAGCGTAATTCGCTAAACCAGAGAAACCTCTTGATGATGTTGACGTATATTTGCCACTCGTTCTTCCACCACCCGTAGTCGATCCAGATCTATCGGTGGAGGGCATTGTAGATGCAAAAGAAATGGGCGATATATCATTGACATCTTGAACAGATCTTCGTCGATTTCGACGTGGTGTTGAGCGCCCAGTTCGTGTCATTGACATTGATGGTGGACTTGGCGGCATGGAAACGTCATTGAGCATTTGGCTCATTGGTGACATATTTCGTTGTTGTAAACGATTTGTTGTCGACATACCCATTGAAGGTGGACTAGCGGGCATTGAAATATCGCCGAGGTTTTCACTAGGCAGTGACATACTTCTCCTGCGTTGGTGGCCACCTGTTGCAGTTTCAGTCGGTCCGTCGTGGTAAACACGTGAGATAGAAACAGTTGAGGTTGTTATTTTGAGTTGCTCTTTGGCGCTATCCATTAATGGCGTTTGATCGTGGCGTCCTTGCGTGCCAGAATGCCCCGGCGTTACACTGTGTTGTTGTTCGTAGGTGCCACTTTGTTTAATTGTCGTGTGCGTTTGCTCTACAGTTGCTGGGCCACGAAGACCTTGGCCATCTCTACCTTCAGAGTTGCTTCTTTTGGGACTGCCTCTGAACGGGCTACCTCTCGTTGAGTCCGGCTGACTATACGAAAGACGGCGTCTAGCTGCGCCAGGTCTTGGTATACTTGTACCTGGTCTCTGTGTACTAGTAACGGGTGTTCGTTGTGTGGATGGCGTTCTTAATAATGTTGGCATAGATTCATCCGCAATTCTGGGGTCTAAGAGGAATCGTCTATCTAGTGGTGATTCATATGAGACATCCGCAAAACTGGGCATAGTGACATGTGAAATATGTTCACTTGCTGGTGATTGATAAGAAGGTGCAGAAATATTCCCAAGCATTTCGCTGGGTAAGTTTGTTGGTGTGCGCGGTGTTTGCGGAGGTGGAGTTCTCTGGTAAGATGGTTGGCTCATATCGTCAAGCCGTTCACTTGGCATGTTTCTTGGTAGGGAGAATCTTCGTGGGGAAGTTATTGGTGTATTGCTGAGGAAAGTTGGCTCACTTATGTCAGCTAATTGCTCGTGAGGTAAATTTGTTGGGTAACTTCTTCCCGGTGGCGGACCAATTGGTGTAGGTGAACGCAGTGAAAAGTGGGGCGCTGGTGGAGTGTGCATTGAGGGCGATTGTGCTTCTCTTAAAGTTGATGAAAGCGGTTGGAATCGATCGGGTGATTTAATAGTACCAAACTCTGGTTGCATTTTGTGCGTTGGACGTTGAGGAGTGAATGCTTGAAATGATGTTTGGTCTCGGCTGCGTAAATGCGGCGTTTGCGCAGTTGAATGTCCGGAACGATAAGGTGAGGTTGGTGATGAGACGTAGGATGATGCAAATAATGGTGGGCTCTCGTCTGCTAGTCTGGGATCCAGTAGGAATCGCCGATCCAGCGGTGAACCGCATGATGCGTTCTGGAAGGATGGGATGGACATTTCATCCAACATTTCACTTGGATATGAAAGAGATGGAACCGGTGGAGTTCGATAAAATGGTGCTGAAACTCTTGATAGTTGTTCTTCAGGAATGCTTGATAAATGTTGCAGAATATTTTCTGCGGACATAGACGGTAAGTCATCGGCGCATGGTGGAGTGATATCGGCTAGGTTGTCACATGGCATGTCGGATAGATCGAAACTTAAACGTCTACGTATGGAGTCACGCAAATTTTCTATTTGTGCTGCTGGCCTTGGGCTTTGGGTGAGTATACCAGAATCCGCGGAAGGAGGGGCTAACCTAGCAGGTGAACTAGTGGGAAATTTAGTCTTAATCTCTTTAGTGTGTGTTTGTATGGACCCGCATGGATCAACTGTGACAACAATGTGCTGGGTGGTGCTTTCAAGTTGTCCATTCTCGTTTTCCGTTCGTTCTATAACTGTTTCTCGAACACATTCACCTGGTGGCAGCCCGCCATTGTCCAAACTAGGTTGTGCTGAATGACCAGATGTGCCAGCCGGAGGTGTAGCAAGTTTAGACTTTAATGAATTGAAACGCTGAATAATTTCGCAATATGTTTTGTCAAAGCTCGATTCGTCTTTTACACTTGATGAATACTGGTTTCCATGTGAAAGTGATGGTGATCTAGAAGAAACCATTGTAGGCATGGATTCATCAGCCAAACGGGGATCTAAAAGGAATCTTCGATCTAATGGTGATCCACACGAAGTGTCCGCAAAAGATGGCATTGATTCATAAGATAAATGCTCACTACCTGGCGATTGATAGTTTGGCGAGCTTATGTCACATAACATATCTGATGGTAGATTCTTTGGCATTTCCGGAGTCCTAATAGGTGGCGTCCTCTCAAAACATGGAGCACTAATATCAGATATGCATTCACTGCCCATATTACTGGGGAATGACATTTGAGGGGGCGATGCGTTGCAATAACTGCTAAAATATTCTGGTTCAGTTATATCTGTCAAACATTCATCTGGCATATCTGTTGGCATTGGACATCTGGTTGGTGATCTCACCGGTGTAGGGGATCGCAAACTGAAATGCGGGGCAGGTGGAGTAGGTGAACACACAGGCGAGGGACTCCTTGAACGTGCAGACCTCGGTGCTGGTGAATACCGAGGAGAATATTGTGATCGTTGAGGAGTTGCAGATCGGGACTGTGCATGTGGAATGGATGGATATATTGCTGTTGGTTGAGCACATGGCGAAATTGATCTGCACGGCGATAAACTGCAAGGTGAAGGAGCAAAAGATGGTTGACTTTCGTCCATAATTCTTGAATCCAACAAAAATCGCCGATCTAATGGCGATCCACAAGATGCGTCTTCAAATGAAGGCATTGTCATGCTGGACAAACGTTCACTGCGTGGTGTGTCGTACATCGGTTGGGACATATCACATAAAAGTTCTGATGGCAGATCATGTGGCAGAGACGGTGTTCGTGCGGGTGGGGTCCTTTCATATGATGGCTCACTAATATCCCCAAGACATTCACTAGGTAAATTACTAGGCAGGGGACGCATTCGACCAGGTGTTCGAGGAGGACTGCTGTAGTATGATGGTTGGCTGACATCTGTGAGACATTCACTTGGCAAGTCCTTAGGTAGAGTGTGACCTCGAACTGGTGTCGGAGAATAATAGGAAAAATGTGGCGCTGGGGGAGTAGGTGTACCTACTGTAGAAGGACACGAAGCTCTCATGGGTGAGCATTCTGCAGTTGCCGAACGTTGTGATATTAACTGTGCAAGATTGAACCTACGTGGTGGTCGTTTGCGTATCGGAGTAGGCTCATAGTTTTGTTGTTCCTGTTGGCCTACTGCACACGGTGAAGGGCAGACACCTTGTGAAGATGGCGCTGCTGGCAAAGGTGTGTCTCTTCTGGAGAAGGATCGTTTTGGCGAGGAAGCACGTGAGGAGGCGAATGACGGTGGGCTTTCTTCGGCCAATCTGGAATCCAAGAGGAAGCGCATATCTAATGGTGAACCACATGAGGCGTCCTCGAATGAAGGCATTGTCATTTGTTCTAATGCCTCACTTGGAAAGGACATGGACGGCGTTGGCGGTGAACCGAACGACGGAGCACTAATATCGCAAACCATATCGGAAGGTAAATTCTCCGGCATTTGCAATCTTGCTGGCGATGGCATATCGCAGACGGTGCGTTCAAATGAAGGCACAGAAATATCTTCCAAGCATTCGCTGGGATACTGTACAGGCGATGGTTGTAGTCTGATTGGCGAAAAATGAGGTGGCGGTGTTGGTGTCGGGGCCGGTGGTGTTGGTGCACACACATCGGGTGTATCCATCAAACCGATAGGTGTATAATGTACTTGTGGCGACGGCGAGCACATTGTGCTGTTGCATATTGGAGCCGATTCGTCATCTAAGCAACTATCCGGAAATGATCGGCTTCGCTGTTGGTGCACCGGCGATTGTGTACGCCTCGGAGAGCCGGTTGAAATGGCTGATATGTCGCCAAAGTCCGGCGCGGATGTATCGCATAAATCAGGAGTTCTCTGTTGCTGTCTTCTGGGTGACTGCACACGCCTTGGCGGCGTTTGAGCCGGCCACGGTGAAGCATCTGATATGTCGCAAAAGTCCGGCGCGGATATATCGCATAAATCAGGAGTTCTCTGTTGCTGTCTTCTGGGTGACTGCACACGCCTTGGCGGCGTTTGAGCCGGCCACGGTGAAGCATCTGATATGTCGCAAAAGTCCGGCGCGGATATATCGCATAAATCAGGAGTTCTCTGTTGCTGTCTTCTGGGTGACTGCACACGCCTTGGCGGCGTTTGAGCCGGCCACGGTGAAGCATCTGATATGTCGCAAAAGTCCGGCGCGGATATATCGCAAATATCAGGCGTTTTTTGCTGTTGCGGACAAACATTGCATGCGTCCTCGTCATAAGCTTCACTAAACTCGGGGCTTGAAAAATCATCCAGCTGTTCTGATGGCAGATCACAGATATTGAATTGCGGTTGCTGTTGATATGCTGGCCTAGCGTTCGCCGCACGCATCGCTTCAAAGGCACCAGCATTCGTTTCAACTGTGTAAGGAAATACGATGTGAGCGCAGGCGTACAGTTCATACCTAAAAAGTGTGGCGGTAACTTACAGTTAAGATTTTCGAACATACGCGGATGTTGGAATTGCTCGTCTTCGCATAAGCCAAACTCGTGTGCCTCATATTGGCGTGGCGATGGCGGAAACCTAGGCGTGGCTGCGTCCAAACCGCGTCTGGGACCACATTGTCTTGCCGGTCGGCAACCACGCACGCGATCCTCATTAATTTCATGCATGCTATTGAACTGTGTTCTTCGAAGAGAAAAATACCGTTACTTGCTATATGCGATACAAACTTCAAGTCGACTACCTTCGATTTTCGAAATATGTTGGCGTTGTTTGTGCTTCATTCGGGCCACTAAAAACAGAAGCAACTAAATATATTCCAATTAATGGCTGACGCCAACAAATAGCACTTGCAATACCTCATTGTTCTGTGTGCGCAGAAACTGGGCGCTTCATATATTCAATGCTAAAAAATAAACAAATAAGAGTCCTGTAAGCCAAAAATATATTTCGTCCCGAAAGTCTGGCTCCAAAGTTGTCGGAAGCTATTCGATTGGTAAAACAGCAAACTGGTGGATTTTGTGTTGAGTTTTAACGGAAATTTTACAAGAAACTAAATGGTTTAATAATCTAATTGTTTTTGACTAAAAAAAATTTTTTGTAGTGTTTTTGAAAGTCTGAATTTTGTGGCACATGTAGTGTGTGTAAAGTTCCAAAAAAAAAAAAATGATAATAAAAATAAAAAAAAAAATGCTTGAAGCAAGTGTCACAGTGGAGGCAGTGTAACCACCGAAGAATACACAAAGCAATGTTTTGAAACTTTTTTAAGTTCGCTTTATTAAAAATTTTAAATTGATACATACATATGTACGTATGTATTGTTTTAATTGCTCTATACTTTGTTTTCATTCCAGTTCACGCATATCAAAATGCAATTATCCATTTTCACACTTAATATGAATATATATGTATATATATATATGTATTTGTATGTATGTATATATAAATATATGTATGTATGTGTTACTAAGAGTATGTGGCATCTAGCCCAGCCATTCATGCAGAGATAAATTCATTCGGCAACATGCATGCACCAAGTTATGTTCTATGCGGCTGTTTGTCTTTACTATTTCTCGTTTTTTACTGCTTACACTAGACCGTAACTCAAGCATAGCGGTTAATATATGTTTTTTTATATAAACAAAGTAGCTTTAAATGAAATTTAAAATTTTTGAAATAAAACTAAAGTATATTAACTGTATCGTATCCAAGATTGCGAATTTTTTAATTTAAAAATTTTGGATTAAAAGTTCAATATTTAAAAATTTTTAATTAAAAATTAAATTTTCAATATTTAATTTCAAAATTTTCGAAACTTAATCAAGTTTTAAATTTTTTGAATTAAAAGTTAAATTTTCAATATTTAATTTCAAAATTTTCGAAACTTAATCAAGTTTTAAATTTTTGAACTAAAATTTAAATTTTCAATATTTAATTTCAAAATTTTCGAAATTTAATTACATCTTCGAATAAAAATTAAATTAATTTTTTTTTTTATAAAATTTTAAATTTTAACTTTTAATTCCAGGTGTTTGGGATTTATTATCCAGCGAAAATTTAAATTTTATTTTTAATTCCAAAATCAGAATTAAAAATTGGTAAAATTTATACGATATTGCCAATCAGTGCTCTAGACTATTGAATATGATGATGGTGACTAGTTCAAAACGATAGAACACGAAGTAAGCGAACACAAAAAAGAATAATTCTAAAACTATCTTTTCTTTAATTCTTAATTGTATACTTGCGATTATTTGTATTTTACAATACAGTTTTTGGGATCAAAAAATAAAAATAATTTAAACCGGTTTTTGAACTAAATTTTTTATTTTTTAGTCCAGTGTTTGGGATTTAAATTTCTTATTATTTTTTAATTTTCAAAATTTGGGAAAAAAAATTAAAATTGAATTTTAATGCGTTTTTTTCGAATTAAATTTTTTTCAATTTGATATTAAAAATTATTTTAATTAAGATTTTTTATTTAACAATACGGTTTTTGGGTTCAAAAATTTAAAACAATGTAATCCGGTTTAAGAAATTGAATTTTTATTTATTTTTTAGTCCCTTATTTGGAATTAAAATATATCTTTTATTTTTCAATCCGGTATTTGGGATAAAACAAAAAAAGTAATTTAATCCGGTTGTTGGAGTAATTTTTTTTTATTTTCAATCCGGCATTTTGGATTAAAAATTAATTTAATTAAGATTTTTTATTTTACAATATGGTTTTTAGGTTTAAAAATTGAAAATAAAATTGAGTCCGGTTTTTGGAATTAAATTTTTTTAATGTTTCCCTTATTTGAAATTAAAGTTTTTTTGTAATCCGGTATTTGGGGAAAAAATTAAAAATTTTAATTTTAATCCGATCATTGGAATTAAATTTTTTATTATTCTTAATCCCGTATTTAAGATTAAAATATTTTTTTTCAATCAGGTATTTGTGATAAATTAATTTAATTATTTTAATTAAGATTTTCGGCATTAAAAAAAAAGAATTAAAATATTAAATATATTGTAAAATATTAAATTATTTTTTTTTGATATATTATTTGCAACCTTGACAGTGCTTAGCGCTTTTTGCATAAGAGTTCTTAATTAGGATATACATATATGTATATATTTATATAATGAATAAAACGACGCTTTTGGATATATTCATAGCAAAACATATTT
Organism: Bactrocera tryoni; assembly: GCF_016617805.1. Taxonomy (NCBI): domain Eukaryota; kingdom Metazoa; phylum Arthropoda; class Insecta; order Diptera; family Tephritidae; genus Bactrocera; species Bactrocera tryoni. Next base: position 67,827,381 of record NC_052499.1, read on the forward strand.
TCCATTCTCTATTTCTATACATTTTTTTACAGTTGTATATACGTGTTTAATGTAAAATAAAACTAAAATGTGGCGTAATTTCGATATTGGTTGACTTAAACGCATTTTCGTTAGTTTGATAAAATTTGCAAAACAATTGAAAATTGGTAAACAGCGCGATGAAAAATAAAAATAAAAAAATTGTGCAAGTCGCACACTAACTTTTTAACAAACATTATTTTCGACTTTAAAAATTTAAAACAAATATCAAACAAATCAATACGTATTTGCAGGATTTTATAAGTTATGTGATTTAATTTAATATTCGCTGCATTTTTTGTTTTGTAATTTGCAAATTAAAATTTAACAAAGCCAAGCTTTTAGGAAGCGGGTTTTTACGCTAAAAAACTGCGTATTACGAATATAGTGAATTTACGGTTCTCAATATGTTATACTATTAAAATTAGATAGTATTGACGTTTTCACCATTCTAGTTTAAAAATAGATTGTAGTTAGCATGTTCTTTATTTTAGGGATTCTATACTAAGCACCAGTTTACGTTTTTTCTCTTTATAAATGTGAAACTCTGTGACTTTATTTCGTGAGCAATTTTTGAGTTCAAAATGCGGTAGTATTCATACGACATGCTGATATTTTTGTTTTATCGTCTATTGATTTTTGTTTTTTCTTTTGTTTTTTTTTTTGTTTAAGATATACAATACTTGCTTAAACGCCAGCCCAATTTTATATTACTATACAAAGTTAACTTAAACTACATGGAGAGCATGCTCATTAAGCTGTTTGCATATGCCATTGGCTTTACATCAGGATGAGGCTGTAATGAAGCGAAAATTTTCCATTAAATTCACAGACTTTCAAAGTGTGCGGTTAAAAAGCTTTTATGAATATACTTACCACAGATTCGAATGACTTGAAATTCGGTTTCAAATCATTGCCTTTTATTGTTATAAATGCGCCCATGTTGCCCATAGTATCGCTGTTAGAAAAATTACGGTAAACAATTTTAGTTACGATATTGCGATTTTAGATATACGATATTCCGATATTGTTGCATTTATTACATGCTAATTAGATTACAAATCGACGTAACTTACCAGTAATTAGGTGCGGAAAACACTGTAATGCATTGGCCATCGTGTGTGACTTCGTAGCCCATATCTTTGACTTCATGACTGCGTACAACATAATCCAGATTATTTCGTTTACAAAATGTCTTTGTAACATCGGGTCCGAATTGTATGCCCACACCACGTTTCGAGGGTCCACGACCTGGCCATGCCTGCGGATCGGACCATAATAGTTCACACATGAGTCCCTCCTCGGGTGGCTGGCAGTTGCGGTCGATGCAGCGTAAGTCATCTAAAACGACATTGTCTTTCGAAAACAGACCACCATGCATAACAAGAATCTTCTTATTGATGCAATGGCAGAGCGGCAACCAATTGAATACACGCGTAAACATATCAGCCATGCGGGAGGTATATTTTGCCGATACTTCACCAGTGAAGCCGTACATGTGATTCATGTTAATGCTCTCATGGTTGCCTAAAAGACATGGATACAATTAATATTAGTAAATTTCATAAGTAACTAAAAGATTACTAAAATTTGTCTTTATACTTACCACGAGACATAAAGAAGTGATTCGGGTATAAAAGTTTAAAACCGAAAAGTGTGAATATACACTCAACAGAAAATGAGCCTCTATCAACGAAATCGCCATTGAATAGATATGGATTCGTCGGCGATGGCAAGCCATTTATTTTGAAGATATTCATAAGATCATAGAACTGACCATGAATATCGCCACAAATTGTAAATTTCGATTCATCGGGTACATTAATGTCAACGAGCGAGGGTTGCGTCCGCATATATTCGTCAACATCGCAGAGTATCTGAAAAACAATTGAGTGAGTTTTTTTTCTTATAAATACAGATATAAGGTAGGCTAACAAAAAGCTGAATGAATGTTTAGTATGTAATGAGAGATATGAGCGCGAACATTTAGGTGGTATTAGACATACTAATCTAATCTATAAACGATTATGATATGATATATGTATGTATGTAAGTATGTAAAAGAAATGAAATTATCTACTTAAAAACTCTATTGCGAATTATATTCAATACGTACTTTATAAGCGTATTTACGGTGCAAGATTTTTTGGTTTTTGTAATGCTCCATTAGTTCCAACATGAATTCCAATGTTACTTTGTTATCTTTGAGGGCCGGCCCCGTATAAGCATCTTCGATAGCTATAATTTATTATAAATAAATAAAAGCGGATTGAAAACGATGGTCATGCCACTAATTGCACATTGGCTTTACCTATATCTTCTAATTCTTTGTACATTTCGGCTAACGTTTTTTCGGGTGTATCAACCGCGATGGCACGTTCGAAAGCACGCATTTTAACTATTTTATTGCATTCCGTATACTTAAGTTTAGCATCTTTGTCATTGGGTCGACATTTTGAGACCTATAATTTTAAATTTAATAACAAAATTATATTTTTTTGTATAACATAAATAAAAATCAACTTTACTTACATATTCAAAGTCGGCTAACGCTTGCTTGAATTTACCAAGTGACATTTGAGCTGCGGCACGACGGTAATAGCCCTTCAAGTACGTTGGATCCGCTTTAACAGCGGCAATGCCATCTTGCAGAGCGTAACCAAAACTCTCTTCTCGCAGATGAGCTAGTGAACGGTTGGCATAGTATATTGCACAGGGACATAACTCTATAGCTTTCGTGTACATTTCAATTGCTTTAGTGAATTCCTTATCTGCGAATACAAAGTTAAATTGGTAGCAATAGTATTATAGGTATGAAAAATTTTGATATTTATTAATTTACATAATTTCGATAAATATAAATTAGCTATGCATTCAACATTTTGACTTTGTACTTTTCGAATCGTCTCCAAATTAAATTTACATTATCGGAGACCAATTAACACCTAATGACAACTACATATATTATATTAGTAGCAAAAACGTTAAGACGATAGACGGGAATCGGTTCGGCGGGTTGTCATACTCAATATTTGCCGTCTATGTTGTTGTGAGGTATCGCACAGTTTAAGGTTAGAATGAAGCACGATTAAGGGTGCGCGCAATGTTTTTAGTTGTAACACACGCGCGTACGTATTAAACGAAAGAGCAACGACATTAAAATAATTAATCCACGCGAATCTTATACAACTAATTTATGTTTTCTATGGTCATATAAGTATTACTTGGTTAGTGTCAACACTAATTTTAACTTACTTTTTAACAGCTCATTTCCCTGATTTTTGTAATTTTCTGCTAAATCCTTTTGTTCATCGACACCATTGTTAGTTGCCTCTTGCGTTGTTGTTGACGTATCCATTTTAGTGGTCTTTTCCACTGCATTATTATTCTCATTTAACGCATTATTGAGGGTGGAGGCGGTTGAGTCGGTGCCTTTAGCGACTGCTTTACTCACTCCATCCAATGTTTTATCCTCGTTGTTTTGCTGCACTTCAACTTGCGCCGCCGACATGTTTCCAGCAATTTTCCCTTAAATTTTCTTCACAATTTTTTATTCCTTTATCACTGATTCGTATGCTGCACTTCCTTTATAGGGGGTTTGATACTCGTGCAAGCGAATGCGTTGGCGCTGAGGTCTATATGATTTGATTATGTATGAATTCTGTGTTTGCTAAACGCGTCCTTATTTTTATATACTTTGTACCGAAAATTAAATAGTTTTCTTAATTTAATGTCTTTAAGAAATTATAATTACTGCATTCTAACTTTTCTCTCGATTTACCTGCTTGAGTTTCTGAAATGAAAAAAGGTGCTCGTCTAGAAAAGGAAATTTTTTGACATATGATTTAAGTGATGCCAGATAACATATGTTTTATGATAAGGCGGGGATTTTATTTTATTAATTTTTTAAATTGATTTTGCCAAGCCCAAGACCTATTTCGAAAAACGGTTACGGAAAATTTTACCTGGGTAATTCTGTGGAGTTGATAATAATGTTTTGATATAAATCAATGTGAGTTTCGTTTACCAATTCAAGGCTATCGTGCGAAAGAATAGCTTTTCTTTTAAAAATTTTTTAGGTAGTCCCGGGAAAATAAAATTTTTTACCCAGGCAGTACCCATTTAGTTAATAATTTAATATATTAAGATATTGTTACCTCTACTTTTTGTATACTCCATAACTTCTCCCCTTTTTATCTGCTGTAAACGTTATCTCCTCGCATGTTGGCAGCTTTGAAGCTTTTTGACAGCACTTTATTTACAATTGAAAATAAAAAGAAAAAACAAAACTGAAATGTATTTTTATAATTGTGATTGCAATAATAATTTGCACAAAATTTGAAAAGTAAAGAAATTAAAAACTGTAATAATTGTAAACTCACAAATTCAAATTCAAGCCAGCGTTTAATATGTGTAAAGTCTGTTTGTAAATGGAAATTGTTCATAGGTACATACGAACAAAACAAGACTGCATTATATCCAAATGTGCATTCGTACGTCTTTAAGCAATAAGATTCTAGTTTTTCTTCTTTGACTTTGCTAGTCGAAGAAAACTGTTGCGCAGAGCTCAGAAAGCTAAGTCGTTTGGAAAAGGTAAGCTGGGCTGAAATGAGAGCGGTAATAGCATTTGCATTTGTGCAGTCGAGTGAGCGAGTGCTGCAATAAGAAAAGATCAGCTTTAAATAATTTACGTATACAAAAGTGAAAGAATTAAAGTTTAGTTGATTTCAATTCAGATGTCGAGGTAGTTGGACTAAACAAAGTGACTCAGTCGACAAAAACAGTTAAAATTTCTGTGAATTGCAACTTAATCCATAAATTTTTGGCGTATATTGGTTGCAAAATATCACAAATATTAGAATATTAGGCCATAGTAATGGCTATGAACAATTTATCAATTGATGGCGAGTTCCGTTACATCATACAGTGGTTTAACGAGTGGAGTGAGTTGCAACGCGATGACTTTGTACCGGTGATGTTAGAGTATCTACAGCAGGGAGGCCCTAACGAGGTTTATATGAACGGCATTGTAAATTCTGTGTCCCAAAGCAGCATTCAAGATAAGCCAATGAGTTTATTCCAATGCAGGGTAAGTATAGTAACTGTTATATAAAAAAAATCGAATGCATATCAAAAAATTAAATGAAATGAAATAACTAACATAAACTAAAGCATATATTCACTTCTAATGCCTCCATCTTTTATTTTTGTTGTGATTGTAATATAAGCTATTTGTTAGTATTTAGTATTCTATTTACTCAACATTTTTTCATAAATAATAAAATAAATTTTTGTAATATACTATTTAATTTTTGTTAGATAAAACTCTTCCGCGAGTGGAACAAAAAATGGCCTGCAGAATTAAAATTGAAGTTGCAGGAAAAAGTTACCGAAATAGATTCGAAAGTGGGCGAAAAGATCACAAACGAAATTACGCCTAATGCTAACGAACATGTGAATGGTTGTAACGGCGATACAGTCGCGGCAGAAACAGGCGATGAAGTTAATGAAGAAAATGCAGAGAATAAAATAACTCCTGAAGTAGTAGACGAATCTAATGAGGTTGCAGAGGTGTCAGGTAATTTGGAGAGCCATATTGTAGAAGCACTAAATAATGAAACTCCAGTCGATGACAATAATACGAATGAAAACACAAATCCTATATCAACCGTGGTCACAGATACTGCTATCGAAAATTCTATTAATAATGCACAGTTACTTTTGGAACCAGATGAACAAGTTCAAATACAAGCACAAAGTGCATTAGAAGAAAATATAGCTGTAGTCGATAGCATTGCAACTACCACTGCCACTGTCGCATAAAAGCATCAATTGATCCATAAAAAGAAAAGAAACATCAAATAGCAGTTATTTACCGGCTTTAGCATGGCTACTAATAGTAAGCAAGAACAAATATGGAATTAATTATCTACATTCACATCTCATATAAAAGACGATAACTGGGCTAATCGACTTTGATTATTCTGAAACAACTCATTCAATTACCGGTATAGATCAACGCATTTAAGTGAATAACTGAATTAGATTTACAAAGTATGAAATGAGATGTGCTAAAAAAACTTCTGCAACAATTGCATTTAATACAAAATTTCCAATGATCTACACAAAATAATCAAAATGAAATAATTTATTTTATATATAAAGTAATTGCTCGAAATCATACCATTCCATTTAAATTATGTTCAAAACATAGCATTTCCATTTTTAATTCTAGATTAAAAAGCAACTAGTCTAAGTATATACATACATACATACATATATCTATTTTTTATCAATTTCTTAACTGAACAAAATTAATAAAAAACTCCGTGTAATATTTGTGGTAATTTTTTGTACAATTGTGGGTTTAACACTCACGAAAAAAAAAAAATAATAAATAAATTTTCATTTTTGCAAATATCCGTTTTGTGTTTTGATTTGCAATTCACCAGCCTATTACTCATTATAGAGACTACATACATACGTCACTCTGTAACACAAACACACATAGCCGCTTTAATCAACTATTGTATTCAAATATCGATTTGCAATAATCTCATCAGCATTAGTAATTAATATTCCGAACCAATGTAGCACAGTGTGATAAACTACAAACTAAAAATTTGAAAATAAGTTCTTAGATATTTTGTTGGGAAATTGTAGCACTTAATAGTGGTACTGTTAAAATTATTTCGACGCCGTTTGGAGTTTTTAAAATAGTGGGAAAGGCAAAGATCAAAAACGCCTGTAAATTTCTAAAAATCTGGTTTTCCATATCTCTCCGACACTCGCTAGGCATATTTAAGAATATTCTATAAATATATGAAACTGATCTGGCAAATAGTTTGGGGCATATGAGCGTATTTATAAGGAGTTTTTTTTTAACCTAGTGTAATCGGCTCCCAAAACTTTAAACGCGTCAGAGTCGGTGTGAAATTTTTTTTAGAAATTTTTAAAATGAATCGCAGATTTTTAAAGTACACTAAATTCTATAATTGTCTTAAGTTAGTCGAAATTTTGGGGCTGGACCTAACGCCAAGCATACATAAATGGATCAAAAGACCCTCATGCACCGAAGGAGGGAGACTGTGGCAAAGTCACTATGCTTTGTCGGATGTGAGCTCAGGTCCATTTCTATTCGTAAACCCGACCGTCATTATATAAAGCAACATTATATATTCAACCAATTCTACCCCGGTTTGTGTCAATTATATTTCAATTTCGAATGGTTTCGGTGAGATCTTATGAACGTGTACGAATTTCACAAAACCCCGTTCCCAGGACAGTCGGGTCTATGTAACTCGAAAGAATTCTGCCGCTACACCAACAACAACAACAAATTCACAAAATATATATTATATAAATGTTTAGTTGGAACTTGTTGCCCGGAAATTCGTAAAAGAGCTGATTGCCTAAGATATTGGACATTTGATGTTAAGAGTGTGTTTTTACCTCCAAATATTAACAAAAAAAATTAAAATGAATTAAATTTGAATTAATTAATTAACATTAAAAAGTATCATTTTAGACAAAATAAAAATAAAAATTAATTAAATTTGAATTTATTCATTAAAATTAAATTGTGTAATTTTTGACCTCCAAATATTAACAAAATAAAAATTCAAATTAAAATTAATTTTTAGACAGAAATTTTTGTCTACCACATTGCTCATATGAACACACTGTAGCCTGCACTGTATGACCCCACCTCTTCAGCGCTTATGCTGTACAGATTTACTGCTCCGGTTTCGTCACACTGCTGCTAAGGTTAACCGAAACGGCGCTATTCTTTGCTGCATACAAAAAAGTTTATAAAACAGTTTTTTTCGCCGCATTAACATATATTGTTGTTGCGCAGTACTACATATGTTTATCATTTATTCATTCTCCACTTGCTGCCTTTCCGTATTTCCGGCCTTTATACGCTCAAATAAACACAATTTTTTTGAAACCGTTTCAATAACGAGTTGAGCGCGAAACGTGTTGGTTGATAAAAGCTACTCGTGGGAAGCTGTAGTTTTAACGGAAAAAATAATTATATTTTCAAAACTGTAGAAAAGCAGTGTATTTTAAGCAGTTCACACTACTATATAAGTGCAGATGTGCAAATAAATCAAAATAAAAAATTACTTTTTCGAGTGCGCGCCCATGCAAGTGAAGCCAATCGAAGCCCAATTTGTAGATCGAACTAATTAAATCTGTCCGTTTTCGCAGTTGGACGCTTAAACTTGTCTATTAGCGTCAACACTGACGCAGAACTGTCTGCGCTGAATGTGCTGTGTGTACAACAACAATAAGTGTGTTAAAGCTTTTATTAAAAATATACAGGTGTGAATAAAAATAAAAAAAAAATAAATAAACAATGCGCCGGTGGAGTTGTTTGCTGATTTTGTATACATTTTATAAAGGTGAGTATGTTTATAGTGCATGCTTATATACATACTTACAAACATTTAAACAAGCATACATACATACACACAAACGTATGTATATAGAAGTATGCTGCGGCGCTTAAACTTTGAAGAATGTTGTTCCTGATGAAGTGGGTGTGGATTTTGGTATAGATATGTACATATATAAGAGTATTTAAGTGAAAAATCTAGCAAAATGTGCATGCACTTCCTATTGCTCGCAAAAACCATGAAGTCGTTATTAATAGTCATGCACAATAGGATTGAGGCGCAACTCGGATAAAAAAAAATCTCAAAATATTTTCTAAAATTTTTTTTTTTCAAAATATTTTTTCTCACAATTTTTTTTTAATATTTTTTTTCAAAATTTTTTTTTTTCTAAAATAATTTTTTACCACAATTTTACTACTTCCGATTTACAATGTATGAAAGCATGTCAACTCATTCATAAATACGTGCATAGTAATTTATTAAATCTAATGACATTTTAGTCCGAAATGCTGTTTTAAATAATCATGAGTGGCATTGGGATTTTCCATAGAATTTCTGAAGACTTAAAATCGATTAAGCGGCAAGAGCGTGTGACACATGTTATCTGATTTCAAAAACAAAAAAAAAAACGACTAAAGCAAAAAAAAGACAAAACAAAAAAAATTGTCATACAAAAACAAGCTTCTGCAATTAGCAGGCGTGATGCCTAAGTTAGGCTTACTCGAACTAATTTTTTTCTTTCAAATTTTGTCAACGCTAAGGTAAATTTAGTCTGGCTCTGCATTAATGTAATCACGAGTCAGTTTGCCGAATATGCGTTTAACGAGTTTCTTATGTTGTTTCTTTACGAACATGTATGTATGCTTGTATTAAGTATAAGCTAAACGTTTTGCCCTTGACTGTGACGCAATGCGTCAGCCATATGCCGGCAACCATTGTCATAAAACAAAAGACTTCGGGCACGAACTTGCAGTTCCACCGTGTAGGAGTGTTGGACTGCTGCGATATTTATGTACAAATTGTAACAAGTGTAGATGAAATACTTATTCTAAATAAAATAAATGTAAGGTTCTGAACCCGGTTATGTAAATTTAATAAATATAATAATAAATTAAAAAGAGTAAAATTGTTTATGTAAAAACCGGATTAAAATAATAATCACTTGCTATAAATTAAGTCTAGATTTTGCGCAAATTTAACATAAAAAATTGTATTCCTCTTCAAGAGGCGCACTTGCATATTTCTGTAGCCTATACCTTTAAAGTAACGTACCAAAATTTTAATTTTATATTTCGAATATTTTTTGGGATATATGTACATAGCTTTCTAAAGTGTAGCAATTCCGTGCAATCAGCTCCAGTTTATCTTTAAGTGATCGTCTCGGTGTGAAATTTTCGAGAAATCGATTTTTTTTTTGTTGCATTATATAGAGTGTAATAAACATTTTTTAAAATTTTGAAATCGAAATTCTAATTATTACGGTCGCTACAGCGTTTCTTGTAGAAAAGGAACAGTGTGGGGAACATAGCGTTTTTCTCAGAATGGTGTTTCTGAAAACGGTTACCACTCTCAAAGGAAGAGTTTTGAAGTTATCTAGTTCCACTTTGGAGAGAACATTTCCCACGGCATTTTCTATCGCGTTATGGAAGCTTTTTTTATTAATTTTCTTTTTTTCACGAAAAACTGTTGAAAAAAGGGCCAAATTCGATACTTTTTGTTCAAACCGCCGCCATTTTGTCAAATTTCGAAAGAACGAAGATTAATAAGCTTTTTGAAATTATTGTTTTAGACCAAAATTGCGGCTGCAATCGTGGACAATGTACAGGCCCTTTTTTACTTCTCATTTCAACAATTTATTTAACTACTATACACCCAATAAATAAACATTAAAAAAAATCATTTTGTATTCGTAATGAATGTATTTATTTATAAAAAAAAAATCTGACTGATTGATAATTTCAAAATTACAAAAAACAATCGCGAAAATCAGTGATTTTTCGGGGGTTCACACTGAGACGATTCCTTTATAAAAAAATATGTATTCCTCTTTTAAGAGGCACCACGAGTATGAAGTTTCGAAAAATAATTTTTTTTTTTATTTCTAGCATATTTTTGTAGCTTATGGCATTAAAAATAACGTACTAAAATATTAATTTTATATTTAAAATATTTTTCTAGTTACAGCAATCAGCCGTGCAATCAGCACTAGTATATCCTTATCTGAAAACTACATTTTTCAAATTGGCTACAGTTGCAACTCGAAGAAAACAACTGATCATTTTTACTTTTTCTGCTTATTTTGTAAATGTTTTTGCCTATTATGAACTGTATTTCCGATTGGTTGGCCGCAATCATTTCAGCAATGGACAACTTTTTAGTTACTTGAAAAAAGCGAATAACTCGCTAAAATATATATAAAATATATTAATATTTTTAATTTCTTTGTGTTTATTCATTATAAATACATATACATATATGCTTAGTCTTGCCATATATTCTATTACAAAGTTTCCAATCGCAGAAATTCCCTTAGAAAGCTGAAAATTATGTCAAGGGAAATGGATATATTGACCAGATCAATGTCAAGACTTATTCTAGACGATCTCCTCATGAAAGTGGACCCTCTATCAACTGGTAATCTTTTGACAACGCGCTTAAAGCGTCCGGAAGTCCAAATTTGAATCCATTGAACTACAGTTTGTGGTAGAGAACATGACCTGTGGTATGCCGTCTCAAAATATCGTTACTTCCCTACCAATAAAAACTGTGCGTGCTGCTATTGACTAATGATTGATGCCCATGTTCAATAAAGTTTTTTATATCACTCATTTGAAATATGCGTCATAAAATAAATTTAACTTTATTAGAAAAAATATTATAGTTACATTTTTATGACGGCCTGAATTTGTAAAAGAAGTTATGGCAACTTTAAAACATTTTAATTTGTACTTTTTTATACCCAGAACAGGGTATATTAAGTTTGTCGACTCAGCTCAACATACTGTTCATTTATATACATATACATATGTATACTTTATAGGATTTCCGGCGCTTCCTTCTGGGTGTTACAAACTTCGTGATTTAGCCATGTCCGTCTGTCTGTCTGTATATATATGAACTAGTCCCTCAGTTTTTAAGATATCGTTTTGAAACTTTGCAAACGTCATTTCCTCTTCTAGAAGCTGCTAATTTGTCGGAACTGCCGATATCGGACCACTTTAACATATAGCTGCCATATAAGCTGAACGATCGGAATCAAGTTCTTGTATGGAAAGCTTTCACATTTGACAATGTATCTTCATAAAAATTGGCACAGGTTATTTTCTAAGGCAACAATGTAATCTCCGAAGATATTGTTCAGATCAGTTTACTACAGCATATAGCTGCCATACAAACTGAACGATTGGAAAAAGTTCTTGTATGGAAAGCTTTTGCATTTGACAAGATATATTTACGAAATTTGGTATAGATTATTTTCTAAGGCAACAATGTAATCTCCAAAGAAATTGCTTAGATCGGTTAACTATAGCATATAGTTGCCATACAAACTGAACGATCGGAAAAAAGTTCTCCTATGGAAAACTTTTGCATTTGACAAGATATTTTCACGAAATTTGTTACAGATTATTTTCTAAGGCAACAATGTAATCTCCGAAGATATTGTTCAGATCAGTTTACTACAGCATATAGGTGCCATACAAACCGAACGATCGGAATCAAGGGATTGTATGGAAAACTTTCGCATTTGACATGGTATCATCACGAAATTTGACATGGGTTACTGCTTAAGGTAATAATATTATCTCCGAAAAAATTGTTCAGATTAAACTGAACACATAGTTACTAAAAAAAATGCACCTATGAAGGGTATATTAGCTTCCGTGCAGCCGAAGTTAACATTTTTTCTTGTTTTAATTCCCAAAAATCACCTCTGTTTTTTCGCGGTCACGGTGAATGTGTTTCTTAAGAAACTTCGAAGCCGCCTCTGAATGGCTTGACGTGATAGTGATAATCATATCATTTACACCAAGAATTTACTCAATATTTTAACTTAACTTGCTGAGAGCAACCTGATATTAACTTCCTTAGTTTTCCGCTGAAATCAATATGTAATTTTCCTCGAAAGCGATATCTTAAAAAAAACGTTTAAATGATGATACAAAGTTAATTAATTGCAGTGCAATTTAATGCTGTAAAAGCTCAAACGCAATTTGGAAGCAGTAAAAATAACGACAATTGTAACTGAATGATCAAGCTTTACCTCTACACTGTTTAGCAATAATACCAAGAAGAAAAACCAGAATTCAGAGCATTTTGTAAACAAAAATTGAAGATGAGATGCAATATTTTTTAAATGAGAGAGTATGTAGTACAGTACAGTAAAGATATTAATTACATTCTACATCACACTTGGAACACTATATGACAAAGTCAACTTTTTTATGAGTATTAGATCAATTTTTTTCAAGAGATTGAGTAAAAAAGTAGTATTCATATTAATAATTAATAGGTATTTAATAATATTCGAAGTTAGCTTTTAAAAACGACATTTTTTTCGATTTATACTGCTATTTGAGTTGAGAAAATATTAATAAATTAAAAATCAGTTCAGTAGTTAGTAACCTTTTTATTTTTATAATTTAATTCCACATTTTTCATTTACATATATATATAGTAAAGAATATTCATATATAGATTATAATCTAGACTTAATTAATTACTTGCAAGTCTTCTTATTTTAATTTGATTTTCGCATAAACAAAACCATTCGGTTTTTCTATTCGAGTACCTAAACTATTTCAATCTACGAGGACTGTCTGATAAGTACTTAGCTTATAAAGAAAAACGAAAATTTTAGAAATTAGACGATTAACTTTTAGAGTCTTTACGCACCGACTTATGGCGACGACTTTTGTTTGGAATATGCTCGGAAAACTTCTCATAGGTATGGAAAGTTTGGTGGGTAGTCCCCCTGCGCCAATTTCTCCCAACGTTTTCGAGCCGTCGTACACCACTTGATTGTACTGCACACAGAGTGGAATCCAGCGTGAGATATTTAACCATATTAGTAATTTTTTTTACCTCTCTGCCCCCGAGGGTTAGGTTCCTGAGGCCAGGCAGAGACCTGCGTCTCGTAAACGAGACGATGGTCGTCTTCATGGGGTTGGTGTTTAGTCTAACTCTTTTTCACCGTCTCTTGGCTAGGCCCAGTTCCCTTTGTACGATATCGAAGAGAGTGCCCTCCAATTTTCCTCTGGCTATGATAACAATTTCGTCTGCATATCCTTGACAGTGGATTCCATTGTTAGTTAGCAAAGCTTGCAGTTCGTCCACGACAAGGCTCCATAACAGGGAGCTCTCCTACTGGTGGGCAGCCTCTTGTAGTGCCGTGACAAATTTTGGTGTTCCCTATTGTGGTTTTCAGCCAATCTGGTGCGCAATACGGCCGCTATCATCTGCATCGGTGCCACCACATTTCTTTTCTCATTTTATATCAGTTGCCCTCCTCCCGCGAATTGTTGTAGATTATACCTTGTGGACTTCCTTTCGAAAGGATAGGACAGTCTTCGCTTTTTCCGAGCCGCCTAGCTGAGTGATGTCTCTACTGTTTCGTTTGTTCCTTGATCTCTGTTTTCACATGCTACTGTGAATTGGTCTAATGATTACGTTAAGATGTTTGAAGAGCTCACTAGTGGCAAACATCAAGCCGATAGTTTTCTGATACCCAAACCCAAACCAAAACCAAACTAGAAGTCCGACTCGAATCAAATACAATACGAAAATGTGTACATGACGCTTAATTTCTCTTGTGGAACCGCTACTATCGCCCGATCAAGCTATTACTAGTACTTATTAGAATCCCATAGTAAGCGCAGTTGAGAAAACATTTATTATTAAATTTGAGCTGCATTTGAATATTTTCTTCCCAGAATATTATCCTTATTATTTCTGCAGGAAGTGTTGTCTAGAAAAACAAAATTTTTTTATTCACCTTTCAGTATTTTACCATAGCATTAAATAATTTGAGTAATCGAATTTTCATCCAAGCAACTCCACACTAATGTCTATGCTTTTTGCTATTTTCAGTCATCCTCGGCATTTCCCTGTCCACCGGTGTGCCCAAATGTAATTGCATACCCGTTAAAGAGTGCGAACCAATTGCTTATTTGCTCTTGAATCACAAACCACATGAAGCTGACATGATATACAAAATAGTACAGAGTGCCGGTTGTGGTTATGCCGGTCTGGATCCGCTTGTGTGTTGCCCCACAACCTATGCAAACCACAAAATTACGACGCGACTACATGCAACCGACATCGATGCCTACCGCAGCACAGATCCCGATGTTTGGGTGTGGGGCAGTACACAATTTCCCACAGGCATCGACGCACTCACCGAAATGTTGTTGGCCGCAAGCTCCACCACCGATGGCAGAACAACTAAACGCAGATCTAAAGAATTTTACGATGAAACGGATGTGTTTGATTTTATAGATCCAAAAACACAAAGAAACTTTCCACATTCATTCTACGAAGAATCAGTTGCCTCTCATGAAGTGAATGGTGAGGGAAAGAAACACTACGGAAGTGGAGGTTCGGATCAAAAAAATTTCAAGCAACATTCACATAAGCATCACCATAATTTTGGCGAAGATAGTTACTTTCCACATCACAATCGTCATCACGAATACGAATATGATCGTGAAAATGTGTACGATAGCAATGAATATGGCGCAGGTGAAGAGGAATATCCACGCATTTTCTTTAGACCCATCAATGATGGTCCCATTGTTTATCCGGATGATAGACGCTTAAATCGGCCACTAAAATTTCCAACAACAACAGTAACAACAACAACTACGACGACGACAACAACGACAACCACTACTAAGAAGCCAACGCGTAAACCGTTAGAACAATCCAAAGTGAATGTAGCACGCTGTGGCATGGCTGATATGGACGCCGGCACTGGCGAACGCTTGTACCCCTGGATTTCGCGCATAGCATACATTAATAAAAGTAAGTTTGGAATCTCATTTAGGCAATTGTTTGCATTTCATGTTCGCTTAGACACACGTGAACTTCACATAATTTCATTAACCACCTTCTGCATTTTCTTGGTCAGCACAACACCGAACAGAAAGACGAGCGTGCACTTTAAAAGCGACCAATTGCTCTCGCTCATTTGAAATCGACCATCTTTGTTATTCGTTAACGAAGTAATGGAATTTGTTAGCTTCGTCATTAGAGTGGGTTTTTCTTCTTTAACATCAGTTTTGAGTTCGCTGTCTTCGGCTTCGGCCGTATCAGTCATATTGAACTTGCAGTATTACTGTAACGAAAAAGAACTATAACAAAATAGAAATCAGTTGAGATAAATACGCAAAAATTGATTAAGTACGATTACAGTTAACAAGTTGATCGGAAGTTCGTTGTATCAGAGTTGGGGGATATTTAGCTCGATTTCATAAACTTTTGACACTAAAGCAGAAAAATATAGGTTAGGTTAGGTTAGTCTGGTAGGCTAAAGAGCCACGCATATACCAGTTTTGGGTCTTATTAAAACCAGATGGAGCGCCGTTACTTAGTCCACGAGTAGTCATATTTTAGGATATCTGCGCTTGAAGTAAGTTTCAACAGACACTGTGGCTTCACTTGTTCCTGACGTTTCCTGCAGCCATCTCGATATATCAGTCCCATTCTGCAGACCTTTGCGTTACCAGACTGTGACCAGTGAGTATTCCGATCATGCTTTTACAGTCCCTTTTATCGAGTGCCAGTAGGAATTTATAATCTACCACTTTACACAGATTTTTCCAGTTTTGCCGCAAGGTAGAGAGCTCCATTCCGTATTGGTCTTCCTTACCATGCTCCTACCCAGATCGTCGTATAGGCAATGTATGGGTTTACCAATATCAATCACGTTTTCGTGGGACAGCTGTACACCACTCTTTCAAATCTCGTCCACTATCTCATCGCCTTCGATGCCTTTATGACTTGGTACCCGGTAGAAGTGAAGCTCCTTGTTCCCCTTCTGCCCTGCTACCCAAGACATTTCTGGTTATTGCCTTGATTGCTGCTTGGCTGTCCACCGAGATGTTAACTCTGATGCCTATCTCCTGATGGATTAGAGCTAGCTTCGCGGCTTTCCCAATAGCAAAGACCTCTGCGTGAAATATACCACAGTGGACAGGCAGCTGAAAATCTTATGTCTTATGCCTAATCTGGACAGAATATCCCCGCACCAACTCTGTACTTCATTTTTGAAGCAAACCTTTTTCCATTTGAAACGTGGGATCAAGTAAACGCTAAATATAAGTCTCGTTAAATTTAACGTCTGGAATTTGTATCAAGTTTTGACCTAGGTGACCAGGCAGACATATACTCAAAAATTAATTCGTCGTCAATCTGATCATTCCGATATAGATAACTCTATATTATACAAATACCCTTTAAGAGACTAAAACTCTTAGTGTCTGTTACGATCGTATGAATGTAAAATGCTATTGCTCATAAAATATTAAGCTGTGGATTTTAATAAAGTATTTCAACTTTCTTGCAGCCAGCAATGTCATCAGCTACCGTTGTTCCGGTTCCGTTGTCAGTCAATCGCATATTCTCACCGCGGCGCACTGTGTCATAAATCTCGTGAGCGATCTGCAGCTGTGAGTATATTAAAGCTCCCAGAACTTTTCTCATAATTATTGAAGAGTATAATAAATGTCTACTTCAAACTTCAACAATTTCTCTTTAGCTCTCATGTGCGCATCGGCGGTGTGGCACTGTCCCCAAATTGCACTGCCAACAGCACCGAAAATTGCACTATTGCATCGCGTATCTATCAAATCGCCGAAGTACGCGTACATCCCAGCTATGATCAGCCGAAGTACGCCAATGATATTGCATTGGTGAAAATTATCGGCGAAGCCAATGGTGAGTTTATTATTATGACTTTCTTTAATATGGTTTTTATCAATATTTTTTCGTGTTTATTTTCAACAACAACATATTCTTTTGTGCTCAGATTACACACCAATTTGCTTACCACCAAATCTATCGGCTTCTGTACGTGATCAGCTTATAGGCAGCCCTGGTATAGCGCTCGGATGGACAGCGGATGTTGAAGGTTTCAGTTTTTGTTAAGTTTTCAGTTTATTTTTTCTTTAAATTTGTAATTATTTTGTGTTAATTTAATTTTTTTGGTCTTATGATGTGAAACTTCAATTTTGAATAAAATATAAAAATCATAAATTTATTTATTAATAATTTCAGGTAACGACACAAGTAGTCCACGGGTGCGTTATCTGAATTTGCCGATCGTAAATACGACTGAGTGTGCAATTACCTATGCGAAATTCAGTGAGAATTTCAATGATCCCATCGTAATCACGCCTTCACAATTGTGTGCTCAAGGTGGCCCAATGAATGACGTTTGTAGAGGTAAGCAATACGATGGTAAATATTCGATGTATTCAGATCATCGAGGTGTTTGGCTTAGTAATGTTGCTTTTTGCATAGAACGAACTCAACGAACATAATTAGCTCTATATTAGTCTTTCTCACGATCATTCTAATATGTATACGTATGTATAATGAAGAAGCTTTTACCATTATAACCTGCGATATGGACTATGTAAGTGTTCTTGAAAACTTGTTCGAAAGTTGTCTAGTCCTTTTTGCTTTTGTAATATTCAAAATCACTTAATATGAAACAAATACAAATAAGAACGGCATTATTATGGTTCTGCAAATATGTACACTTTGTTTTTATTCTAAAGGTGACAGTGGTGGTCCGTTCATGGATGATGGTTCCTCCGGTCTCATAAATACAAGTGGCCGTCATACTTTATTGGGTATTGTGGCTTTCGGACCGACAAAGTGTGGTATGTCGAATATACCAGGAGTTTATACGCGTGTTAGCTCCTACTTAGGATGGATCATAGAAAGTATTAGCTTAAGTTAGATTGTTTTTTTATCAACATACGTTACAATTGTATTATATAATTTTTGTTTATAAAATTTCTTATGACATTGTTAAATATTAATAATTCAATAAATATTTATTTTAGAAGTAGCAACTGCATTATCGAGGCATTCTTCGAGATTTTCTTATAACTTCATATTTTAAATACCATTCTTGTGGGAGAATATTTTTAACTTCAAAATAAGCCTTATGTTAGGCTAGGTTAGATGGCTGATCAAAGATCGCACTTGGCAGTGTAATTTCCATGCCCGCGAGTTCGGTGGAATGTCAGAAGGTATGTGTCCCGGGACAGTCAAGAAGGAAGTGTTGAGTTGTTACCACCTCATCTTCTTCCATATAGCTTCTGCAGATGGCGAACAGCGCTGGCCAAGCTAACTGGTAATAGAACACAAGAGGACACGGGAGCACCGAACCGCTCTCATTCTCCAGATAGCGGTTCTAGGGAGCCTTTTCCTGCTAGCTCATCAGCTTTACAATTTTCTGCGATTACGATCTTGCCTGACACCCATACCAGTCTTATCACAAAGACACTCCATGCTATTGATAGTGGGTTAGGCACTCCACCGCACTGTTAATGAGTTCAAGGCCAGTAATGCCGCTCTGCAATCTGAGTGGATGGTCACTTTTATGAAGAAGGCTGCACTCCGGAGCAGTAAATCTAATGCTACCTTAATGGCTGAAACCTTGGCTTGGAAAATACTGAAATAGTCTGAAAGTCTGAAGCTGGAGTTGATAGAGATCTCCAGACAGTAAACCCCACACCAACCTTCCCCCAAGCTTTGACCCTTCTATAAGGTTTTCTTTCCACTTACAACTCCCTCGAAAATATATGAGGCAGACAAGCCAGAATTCGGTTTGGTGACTCCATGACCTACATAAGTGTTCCGATATGAAGACAAAGTGTGTGAGGAACCCAGATTCGCTGAGTCTGAAAGCAACTTTCGCAGCCATACACCTTCTGATGATATCTACGCGCAATATGTGCAAGATGGCAATAAGTGTGATGGTTGGAGTGGGCCTTAGTGCATCACACAAGCTGCGCCGCCTGTTGAACGCTCTCGGGTTTCTTTGCAAGTGTGGTCTTTTCTAGAGTCCTGGGCTTGACTATGGTGTAGTAGAGTCAGAGGACCACTTGGCGAGAGACTCCACCTTTCGCCGAAGGCTCCTCTGCAGCAGTACAAGGCAAGCGATGCCTTTTTGCTCTCACTTTGATATTCGGCTTCCACAAAATCTTCCTATCCAGCCGGTAGCAGACGGGCTTCCTTACCATTTCATAGGGTGTTTCTTGATATTAGCTAATTGTGGATTTTTGTGCCTTCCCAATATCTGAGAGATTTTTTAATAGAACTGTATCATCTCAGAAAAGCAGTTGTAGTATAAAACTAGTTATCTATTTATTACTATGTATACAGGAATTGAGCACAATGTGTGCTACTTCCGGCATTCAGTAAGCCATAAACCGTTACAGAAAGCTTTTCGTAAGTTTTGCAAATGCAAACACCGCCTAAAACTGATTACTCACTCGAAATTTCCCGATGCGGTATTTCCTTGAATTTTACTATCTCAATTAATGCTGTAATCTATTGCTCTCTTTTTATTAAAAAGCTCTTTATTTTTTATTTTGACGCACTAAATTTTTTTCTTTGCCGAAACCGGCGCTCAAGCGTTGTTATCGCGTAAGCTGGGAAGCACCATATAAACAGGTATAAGCAGACATACACAGGTATGTATTTATATACGTATAGAAGCGTGAAATGGGTGATTAAAAGAGACTTGGTCAAATGGACGAGCGAAGCATCACTTGTCGAAAAGCGCTTCTAAATTTAAGAGAGATGATAGCTGTAGTGCCAACAGAATAAGCGACAACTTACTAGTCTCGAGCAAAAGACTAGTCAAATAGCAACGTATCGGCAGCGCGCTTCTGAAAATAGAACAGAAAAAAAATCAAAAACTGTTTTGTGTGTATAAAATCGGAATTTTGTAATCTTATTTAATATAAAATTACGTGAGATCTCGTGAAGGATCGGCACCTCGTACTTACTTTGTAAACTTGATCTTGACAGTGAATGATGGGAATCAGGTTGAATATTTACTTATTTTTGGTGATTGTGACAACACTTCGGCTACATTTCGCCACAGCTGGTGAGTATAAAATTCACGCTTCATTTAAATGTTTTCATTTCAAATATCGAAGATATGGAAATACGTTTTCATCATTTGCTTTTATTTATTTACGTTTATTAGTATATATTAGAGTGATACAAAACTAACCTATATAAGGAGAAAAAAATATCACTGCAAGGAAAAATGTTGAGCCTAATTTTAAAATTTTAAATTTTCATTAGAGAATACCGCAACTTTTGAAGCATTTAGGATAAAATACATTACGGTTTCTTGTCGAGCACAAAAGTTCCTAAGTTCAGTGTGATTTTTTTTTCAATTCCAAAATTCAAATTCTATTATATTTTCTTGGAATGATATTTTTTTCTGTATCTAGTTATTTAGGTTAATTTTAATCCACGAATTCGATAGGTTAGTTTTTGACACACCCTAGTACAGATGTACTTACATGTAATTCTTATTTTCTTATCAATTTAGCTGGTAAATATGTATATGGGTAAATATATATATTTGTGAATAAAGTTAAGGTTAATTGATAGGAACCAATTCACTGTAAAAACAAAGAAATAAACAAATTTTATTGCTATTGTGCAATATATTTAATAGAATCGTAATACCAATAGTAAATCGTAATAATAATAATATGCGACGATAATAAAAATTAAAAAGTAAGATACAGAATTAAAAACACCTTCGTTATTAAAGAGAGCTTTCACAGTGTCTATTCCTAGAGTTCACTAAAATCGAATGGCATTGTAAACTATTTGGGGGTTTTTATGAAACCGAAATTTGCTGCGCGAATTCAAATTTAATATTTCTTAAAAGGCATTAAAGGCTGTTCGGCGTTTTTATAGCGAAAATTTATTATTCAGGTATGCAGCTTTCTTATTATTTTGCATCACTTCTATTCGCCATTACAATTTCAAAGTAAATTTACATATGTACTATATATTTTTGTATGTTTGGTACATTTGTAAGTTCTTTCGTCATATCGCATTCGTCTTGTATATAACAAAGTTAGTGTGAAGTACTAACGGGTTTCTTAATAGGGACGCTACAAAAGTATACCGATAGGGACAGCAAACGAGGTCGTATTTTTTCTTGTTGTTTTCTTGTTTCTCTTCAGTAAGGTTTGCCCTTTCATCATAGAAATATATGTATACGATCCAACAATGAGTCAAAATTGTTAAAATTTATTAGCGAAAATCGGAGTCAGTGGCCTCAACTTTAAGAGCGCTACATCCAATTTATGGCCGTTATAATCGTCCTGTCAGATCAAGAACTCAGTGTTTAGTGGAAAAATTTTAATCCATAGGCACAGCAAAAAATGTTTCCGTGCCATTGAGACAAAGAAGTGTCCGTAGTGTCGAGAATATTTTTGCCGCTAGCGCTTCAATGGAGGAATATCCAAATCAGTCTCTCACACGTCGTTTTCAAGCGTTGGGCATATCTGTGACGTCGTTGTGACGAATTTTGCGAAAAGATTTTGGCCTACATCCTTACAAGATCAAATTGACGAAAGAACTGAAGTCGCTTAACCAACAGAATCGCCTTATGTACGGGAATTGGGCTGAGCAACAACTTGAAAATGATCCGAATTTTCATTGAAAAATCATCTTCAGCGATGAGGCTCATTTTTGGCTGAATGGCTTCGTCAATAAGTAATCCACACGTACTCCATGAGTCACCATTGCGTCCCGAAAAAATTACGGTTTGGTGCGGTTCATGGGATGGCGGCGGGCCGTACTTACTGTGGGAATCGCTACCGCTCAATGACAACTGAATATTTTAATATTTTTGCCCCAAATTGGATGATATGGATTTGGACAATATGTGGTTCCAACAGGACGGCGCCACAAGACACACAGCGAATGTAACAATCGATTTATTGAAAACCAAGTTTGGTGAACGTGTTATCTCACGAAATGGCTCAGTCAATTCACTGCTTCGATCGTGCGATTTATACATGAAAACCCTCGAAAACTGGGTTTTCAATAGGGCTCAATTATGACAAACTGACGACACCATACTGTAGAAAATACTGTTTCATTTGGCGTAGAAAAAAGTTCTTTTCCACCATGGACCTCTCATAACACCGCCGTCACCAATATCAAATTGGTCAAATTAGGCACATAATGATACCATATTCATCTTGTTTTCCAGATGTGACCCCATGCGACTGCTTTTTGCATCCAAACTTAAAAAATTAGTCGGCGGGTAGAAATATGAGTCGAATGAGAAGGCTATCGCCGCCACGGAGTGTACTTTGTAGACTTCCATAAAATGTCTACTAATGTATGGAAGTTAGAGCATCTCTGTTAAGATTTCTTGAACTAAAAGAAGACTATGTAAAGGAATAAACAGAAAATTTTGAAAAATTTTAGTTTTTCTTTTGTAGGCTACTTAAGTACTTATCAGACCGTTCTCGAAGAGTCAATTTAAAAATATAATTTTTAATATATCCCGCTTATTTTGAGATATTAAATACAACCATTAGACTACACTTTGTTGAGAAAATAAATTGTAAATAAGTATACAGATTTTATGATGAATAATGAGTTTTTTCTGCTGCGATTTACTTATATTGTATTTCATTTTACAAAAATTCGCCAAATTTAATTATATAATTAAACTGAACCATTTTTCCATATTTAGCAACAAGCGGTGACTCCTGCTTTACGCCAAGTGCCATGTCAGGATCTTGCATTAACTTGGAAGAATGTCGCTACCTCTACGAATTGGTGCTAGATCCAAATCTTTCGCGAAACGATCGTATGTATTTGCGTAGCAGTCAGTGTGGATATAAAAATGGCAAAGTACTGGTAAGCAAAATCTCTCAGAAAAATAATTATTATTTGATATATAAATATATTCATCCCTACAGATATGTTGTCCACCAAATTATCTAAAACTAAGCGCTACTACAACTCCCCATCCAGCACAAGCTGACACAGCCATGGTTTTCCCAGAATCGGTTGCTTTAAAGACAACTGCAACCACCACCTCTTCCAGCGTCAACATTAAGGCCAACAATTCACAATTACTACCAAATTTTCCAGAATGCGGTAATATGCTTGAGAATCGTATTTATGGTGGCACCGAGACGGCGATAGATGAGTTTCCTTGGCTGGCCTTATTGGAGTACACAAACCGTAAGTGAACTCCTGCATACAAATATGATAAATTTATTTATCGCAATTTTTAATATTTTTTACACAGGTAATGGCGGAAAAGGGTTTCATTGTGGCGGAGTATTAATAAACGATCGATATGTGTTAACAGCGGCGCATTGCGTTTTTGAGAAAGACATTCCATTTGGTTGGCGTTTGACCAGCGTACGTTTAGGCGAATGGGACACACGCACTGATCCCGACTGCACAGCGGATGGTTGTGCGCCCAAGTATAGAAGTAACTACATTGAACGGACCACAACACACCCAGGTTATGGAAAACATAATGACCCTAACGACATAGCTTTGGTACGGCTCACAGCATCGGTGCCATTCAGTGATTATATCAAACCAATTTGTTTACCGAGATCACAAAGCCTTCGTAATGCTACATTCTTAAATTATGTAATGGATGCGGCCGGTTGGGGTAAAACTGAGAAGACTAATAATAATCCCGTTAAATTGAAAACCACCATTAAGATTAAAGACTTCAGCGGATGTGTAGACAAATATTCGGTTTTATATAATATACCTTTGGAGAGTTCACAATTGTGTGCCGGTGGTGACGGGGACAACGATACTTGTAGCGGCGATTCTGGTGGTCCACTAATGTTTCAAGATATCGTAAATGGTAAACCGGTTTATTTTGTGGCGGGTATAGTATCGTTTGGTCCTAGTTTATGCGGTGTTGCTGGTTGGCCGGCGATTTACACCAGAGTTGGCGCTTTTATAGATTGGATTGAGAGCTCAATAGAACCATAGTAGGTTAACGGGTGTAACAATTTTCAATGTGCTATAAATTATTATTGTGCTGCAAGCATAACTGTGTATGTTGTTAGTCTATAGAAAAAAATACAAAAATAAAACTGTGTTACTGAAATATTATCATGAAACGAATTAATAGAAATTGATCTCTTTTATTTTATGTGATTAAAAAATTTAGTACATCGGAGGATAGGTATATATTTTAACATATAAATTAAATTTTATTAGCTTATATAGAACATTATCTTAATGGATACGTTTTTGATCTTTACTTTGGCTCTAGCGTATTAAGTGGAAATCGTCGAGTTCGACTGTCATGAATGATGATTAGGGATGCAAAGTGAGTCATTTAACACAACGTCAAGCAAAAATGATTTCGGTCGAATCGGATCAGCTTGCGCAAATGATGGACAAGTTAGGATTAACGGTTATGATTGACAAGTAATAATTTACAAAGAGCTGCTCCCCGAACGTCAAACTCCAAAATTGGAGCTGTACTGTCAATAATTGTATCGTCTAAAAGAAGTAATCGCCCAGAAGCGGTCAGCTCTGGCTAAACGAAAAAGAATTGTGTATTATCAGGACAACACCAGGTCACACAAATAGATTGTGACTCTCCGAGAATATCTAGAGGCTTGGATGGGATAGTATTATGCATCCAAGCTGGACCTGCTGTCTACGAAAGTCCCAGTTTTTGCCAATAGGGATAAGGCAGCAAGTTATCGCAAAAAACGGTGCAACACCTTCAATATAATTCGAAAGTAATGAATATCATTTTGCTCAACTTTACAAATATACTAGATTTCAGACAAAAGGACATCATATAGTGCGACTTCTTCAATCTATTCGTAATTCATACAAGAGTGTACAACTGCTGGAGTACGCCGATAACTTCGATATCATTGGACAAAGAAGCGAAGCAAATGGGTCTGGTGGTGAACGAGGGCAAGACGAAATGTCTCCTGTCGTACTCTGTCGTTGTCGTACTCGCGACCCCCCACCTTACCGTTGACAGTCATAACTACGAAGTCGTAGATAATTTCGTCTATCTTGGAACTAGCATTAACACCAACAACAAAGTCAGAAAGTCAAAGTCGAAATCCAACTTAAAATAACTCTTGCCAATAGGTGCCACTTCGAACTGAGTAGGCAATTGAGAAGTAAAGTCCACTCTCGACGATCAAAGACCAATTTCCGTAAGTCCCGGAGTATTCCTTGTCCTGTTATGTGGGGCCGGACATCTGATGAGTCGGCGTTACGAGTTATAGAGGGAAAGGTTCTGCGGAAGATTTATGGTCCTTTGAGCATTGCCAACAGCGAATGGAATAATGATACAAGATGCGTTCCAAAGTAAACAGAACTTTTTAATTCCAGCGCCCCCTCACGGCGCAATATATATGCCGACTAGTGCGTTAGAATCTGCTATTTTTATTGATTGGAAGTGAAGTTATTGCATTTTAAGTGTCAGTATGTTCGAAAATGAGCTTCGAACAAAAAGCCAGCATTAAATTTTGTTTTAAAATTGGTAAAACTTTTACCGAAACATTCGAAGGACGATTATTTGACCAAAAATTCCATTTTAACCATTCCCCGTATTCACCTGATATGGCACTGTGCGACTTCTTCCTTTTTGGAAAAATGCATTTGCAGCGTTATGCAGACGTAGAGGCCATTAAAAAGACTGGCCGCCATACTGGCCAACGAGCTAAAACACTCGTTCGACATGCTTTTGGACCGTGCAAACAACTGTATTGAAGCAAAAGGAGATTATTTTGAATAAAATAAATTTATTTTGCCGAAAAAAAACATTTACTAGGTTTTTTTTTTAAGTCCTGTTTACTTTGGAAGCACTTTGTAGTTCAGTGAATGAAGAGACAGCGGCTACGCTGGATAGATCATGTCGTCCATTTGGATGAAAACACCCCAGCTTCTAGGAGGAAACAGATTTATTCGTACGTATTCTTCTGAGAGTTACAAACTTAATGATTAAGTTAATACTTACCCGTTCAGGGTATAAAAATCTTAAAAAAGAACGCAGATAAAGTTTTAATCGTGAGATGTGTGTGATCAACGTTTAGCTTCAAAACTAAAAAACCACCAAATAAGATTTAATTATAGATCTGTAAAATTTTTGAGTATAATGATATAAATCTTCATTAGCAATTAATTTTTACCAAAAATTGACGCTTCTGAATTGTGAGAGAGCTATTAACATTAAAGCGTCCTTCTGCTCATATAAAGCCGATTAAAACAATTAAGCTTACGTTTAAATATGTTAAAAAAAATTAAGAGAAATTAGCTTTGCGCGTTCTCTTAGATCAACAGAATCATGCAAACACTATGTGAATACAAAAATAAAAACAAAAGCTCATAGTAACTAGTAATAATCGCCATTTCGTGAGAAGCTTGGTAAATCTACACTTAAGCGTCGGATTGCTGTGAAAATTTGTGCCGACTGACAAGTTTTTAAATACCACTCTGGAGATTTTTGGAGTAGACTTGCGGACAGCATCTTCTCTAGTTCTCAGTTGTCTTTGCGATGTGAAACGACACTTGTCGTAATCTCAGTTATAAGAAAGCGCAAATGTGATTCTTGCTATAACTCGACAATATTCGGCCGCCGGGTAACAATAAAAATATTCACGCGCAAAAGTTCGCTACGCCAATAAAATATGGATTTGATTATTACTTGTGAATTAATTAATTAATGCAAATTACAAACTCGTTGTGTTCATTTGACGTCGAAACATTAATATTTGCTCAGCTAAACGCATTCAATTTGCAACAAAAACAACACTAAATTCAGAGTGAAATTATCTGTGAAATAAAATCGAAAATAATAAAGTCATTTCTATTTTGAGTACATTGACTTTTTGTGTGCATTTTGAATTGATTAAAAGCATAGTTGGTAAGAAATATTATACAACTTAAAAGAAAATTGTAAAAAGTGTTTGCTGAAGTACAAAAACTATTGTCAAATGAAAATATATACACATAAGTCTGTATAATATCAACTCGCCCTACCGTAAATTCATAAAAAGAACAAAATAACAACAAAGGCAAGAGTTATATTTGAGTTAGCAGAGACTAGCACCAGTCCACTATGTTAAAACCGGTGTTAATTAGCGTCTTCTGCTTTGCTGCTTTTTTGTGTGGCTTATCCTCGGCACGTAAGTCATTTATTCTGTCAGTGTCTGAATCATTTAATAAGTATGAATTTGCATGGTATACATTTCACAAAATCCCTTCTATTTAATAATTACTTAATTTACGTTTATTTGTACATATGTACATACATGTCAAAATGTCTAAACATATATCAAAATATGAATCATAAATTGCAACTATCGAAAAAACCACTAAAAGTTGACACTTTAGCGGGGAGAAGTTTGTAGCGATGCACCTATTAAATAATACATTCACACAACCATTTATTCATATAATACTAGGGTTGTTCATTTTATATTATACAAAAATATTGGAATTATTAATAATCACCCATCGTCATAAACTAATAGGCTTGTTAATAATCAATAAATCTATTATGACTTTAATATAATAATTTTTATGTATGTTTATTAAAAAAAATAAATAAAATAAAAAACATAAGGTAAATTAATATTTCTAACTAAATAATGAAAAACGATATGAAATAAAAAAATAAAAATCCATATTAATTAATCCAAAAGATTACATAATTTTACTACTCCAGGAAACAGAAAGCACAATTGGCCACTCTAGAAGCGTGGCTCACCAAATGGAACATTGGTATTAATACAGAAAAGTTCATCCAAAATATGTCTTCAAGTGGCTTTATATGGTCAGTCGTTACCAACAAGAACAAGCACACAATATTTGGAACTTACAATTGTTAAAAGACGTACATGGAGAGGCCACGTGAAAATTATGTGAACCCAGCTCAGGTTAATGTTTGCACAACTCTATTGGCTCCTAAGGTCAACAGCCCGTCTTAGTGCAAAGAACAAGCTACTCATAACATATATGTATAAAGCAATTCAAAGATCGATCTGGTTGCATGGAATTCAAATCTATGGAAGCTAGGCTGATTCAAATTTTTAATTTATTCAAATTTCCATAGTGGCTACTAATTTTTATGTTAGAAATAACGTTCTCCATAGAGATTTCAAAATGCTCACTATAAAAAAATAAAGCAGAATTTAGTAGTCGTTACCTCTCTTAATTGGAGAACTATGACAACGTACTTGCGATCCAACTGTTGGATAATAGTCAATAATGAAAAAAACTAAACAGATATCATCTGTTAGATCTCACCTTTCGATTCAATTGATCTCATCTTAATTTTTGTAAAATATTTTTCACTGTTTTGTGAAATTAATTTAGTTAATATCATTTTAATAATAAGACAGATTCTGAATAAAACCGAATATTATACAAAAAACATTATTAATATAATACATATACCAATCCTTTCCTTGCTTCAATTCCATAAAATCTCTACAAAACAAACACGGTTTGGGATATCAATGAAATTCTTTATTCCTGTAGCTCTCATATTGAAAAACTCCTAAATTTTTAGAGATATTCACATTTATAAGGACTGCCCTAGTATTTTATTATACATAACTGCACATTACACCTAAGAATGACTAAATGCAAGCAATCAATCAAATTCAACCGCTTAAACTCATCCTCAAGTCGCAGATTTTAGTCAAACACAGCCTTTCCATAATATAAGTATATACAATATATGTTTATCTATATAATATTTTAACACATTTACATATACATATGTATACACAACGCACACTAATATCTTTATATTCACATACCTATATATGTATATTTATTGTATGCATTTTACACATTGTTACTTCGCATGTCACATTATCATGCAGGTATTTCCCAAAAAATTCAGTTTTGCTTGTTCACTTTCTGGTTTTGGGGTTTTAACCGTCAGCGACCCGTAGAATATATCTAAAACCTATTTGCTTTAATAATTGCCTAAATTATCGACAACTTAAAAATTACAGTAAGCAATGTGTTACATACATATTTTCCAATATATAAATATACAAATAAATACATATGTTTATTTTTGGAGGTGAAACCGAGAGTCAAGCGAAAATCGGTCGAATTTTTTTTTTTTAATTCATAAAATAATAATCGGTCAAAAAAGAAGAATTGGAAAACTATATTTTTATCGGACATTTTAGAAGAAAGTTTAAAAATTCTTCATATTTAAAGATATAGTTATAAAATAATATTTCGTTTAAATCTTGCGTGCTTAATCGCTTCTGTTTAAAAATTATTTTCCCATGAAAATATTGTACATATAAATATATTTATATGCAAACATATGTGCGATTAAGCTATTCTGAACACCAAGTTATGATATAACCGTTGCTATTCGCTGAATTGCTACCGCGTTTCCCATGATTAATAAAACGTTGTTGGTGTTAGTGCGGGGTTTTGAAATGTACTGTTTGATAACAATCTTTGATTGTTTTATCATTTAATAGCTAATTGTATAAACTTCTTAGTGCCACATGCGTTTTTTGCTTTTCGACGATATTTTTGTGCTAAAAATATTATTATCAATACATAATAGGGATTTCGGAAAATTCTTGTTATCTCTTTTTAACTTCAACAATATAAAGAGTCACTTGGATTTCCACGAATTTGCAATTCCATAATTATTGGACCGTTCAGAATGAAATGAATTACCATTGTCGGGCAGATTAAAATGGACTGTATGTGCCATAATTTCTTATCAAAAAAGTTTGTGAGTTCTTTTTAGAAGGACTCACTATAAAGTTTACAAAATAAATGGGATGAAAAGTCCCAAGCCCAAGAAAATTGTTTATTGAATGTTTTTCCCATGTGTGAAGTGATTTTGAAAATAATTCCATATGAATACCAAAAATTGTTGGCTATTTGGTGGAACGTTGACAATATTCCAGTTAATGTTAGTACAATGCGAAGACAGAAGTTTTTGGTTTGTGATGCGAACTTTCGGGCAGGTCAAAGACTTTTCATTCCACACATTAGAGTATTATAAGAATTATTAAGTTTAAAGCGTCATCAATTCAGCTGTGTTTTCAGAAATCCACACAAAATTATTAAATTTAAAAAAATATAATTATGTCTATAAATATATGTACATATATTCATACACACATCTGCATATTTGTGTTCATATTCATATTAGAGAAATATTGATTTAGCGAAGATTTCTTTGTAGATATGTCTCACTTTAGTAATTTGCATGCAAGATGCTTAAATCTTGTTGTTCTGTCATAATGACAGCGGCTAATTATACTCATTTATTATTTGAAAATGAGCCATGTTCCATAGTAAACCAGTTTTTTTGAGTGAGAAATATTTGTGGATTTCAAAGAATTCTGTTCTTATATGAATACTAAACACTTGAAACAAAATATAAACATAAGCAAACAAAAACAATAACATACACACATATACACATACACATATTCATCGGGGTGATGGCTATTCTTTCCAGCAGTCATAAAACACAACTCGCTTTTCCACATCCAACTAAACTAATCAAGTATGTGTTTCATTTAGTAAGTAGAAATCAAGTAAATCTGTTATGATATTAATTTTATTGTCTTTTGAACATACAGAATTCTATTTTCCCAATGAGTATGCTGATGTACCCAACTTTGGACGCTGTATCACGCCGAATCGTGAGCGGGCGCTATGCCTCATCCTCGACGATTGCAAATATTTGTACAATTTGCTGCTGCAAACGCCGCTCCCCGATTCGGATAGATTATATTTGAGTCGGAGTCAGTGCGGTTATCAAAATGGCAAAGTGTTGGTAAGGCTGAGATTATAATTTCGTGTATTAAATGTGAGAGAGTTTTATACCCAATGCTAGTATATATTTGTGATTGTTTAAATAAGAGGAACAAGTGCTAAGTGTGGGTACAACCGAACATTTTATACTCTTGCAACTTGCAAGAATCAAAGCCCGGTAAATTCCTTCCTAACAA
Organism: Bactrocera tryoni; assembly: GCF_016617805.1. Taxonomy (NCBI): domain Eukaryota; kingdom Metazoa; phylum Arthropoda; class Insecta; order Diptera; family Tephritidae; genus Bactrocera; species Bactrocera tryoni. Next base: position 67,858,840 of record NC_052499.1, read on the forward strand.
AAATATATGTTAATATATGTTGTGGAAGGATAAATCTCAGTTGTATTACCATATTTTAGTTCGCGTCAGCAAAAATTATTTTAAAAACATTCCATATTATCAATTCGACCAAAGCGGCTAAATTTAATAATTGAGTTGATGTGGAAAACGTTAACCAGATGTTCGAAATTCTTTATACAGTGTTTTTCATTAAGAGTAATATGATAGCTTTTCAAAAACAAGAACAAACTAATTGTTAAGGAAAGACAAATGTTTGTTATTTAATGTGAATTACAATCGAGGCATTAAATCTTTAATATAACATCATTCTAGTGGCTTCGACGATTTCTTTTGAAGGAATGAATTCAATTAGCCCAATTTCGAGTACTTTTTTCACTAAATATTGACTTTGAAAGCTTGAAGATAGCCTGGTTTATTGCTAAAACCATTGACTTCAAATAACCTTACAAGAAGTAGTTTCATGGTGTTAAACACAACTTCTTAAAGACTATTCAATGTCAATGTCTATACCGCCCTTTATTGCAAGTAACGGTGTCACCAGCTTCATTTCGAAAGAAGTCGGACCGATGATTCCACCAGACCACAAACCACATCAAACGGTCAATGTAATGGTTGTTCATGAATAATTTGCTCACTTTCTCGGCACCAGAATCGACAGTTTTGATGATGATTTTCTTTTTCTTCTCCTTGTTTTCAAGTTGTTCCAAGGCAAAATCAGCGAATTCACGACGTTTACGGTAATTCAATGGCTTTATGTCTTGAGTGTGAACAGTTTTATACGGATGCAAGCCCATATCCTTTCCCAAAATCCGCCAGAATGTGGTTTGACATAGTCACAGTTCTTGAGAACGTCTTGGAATCGACAAATTGAGGTCTTCAGCCACTCTTGCCTGAACGGAAGTAATATTTTTATTACTTCGAGCGGTTCTTTGTCTAATTGGCACTTGAAGATTATGCAAAGAAAATGTGAGCTCGAAATTTTCAACAATTCGACAAATAGCGAGCACAGCTGGACGATAATTACGACCATAAAATGGCCGAAGCTACGAAAAGTTGCAGTTGGAGAAGGATTATTTTGATAATAAAATTGAATAATTTGTAAACGTTGTTCTTGCGTATATCCTTCCACCTTCACAGTGAGATGCTTATGCTCCCAGTTAGGGAGTATAATGAACTCCTCTCCAAGCAGTTCCTGCTGGGATGTTTTCGTAGAAATCACCCTTGCAGCCATCTGCTTGGAGCGGAACCGCCTCCCAGGAGCATCAAAAGGTCCTTCCTTGACTACGTCGACGACGTCGTACAGTACGCCGACCGGACTTCGGACGCAACTGAATTTCGACATTCACAGTGCAGCCGTTAATACCTTCACCGACTCTCTTCCCGTGAATGGCGTTCTTGGAGTCAAACTACCACCCATTGCAGACGAAGAGCTCGAGTTGCCGCGAGAAACGCGAGTGACCCTAGCGCAACTTCGTTCTGGATGTTGTAGCAGGATAAACTCCTACTTATCCAGAATAGACCCTAACATACCCAATGTATGTTCTGCATGCAACGAGTCTCCGCATGACACTGACCATCTCTTTGCATGCCCTGCCAACCCCACTCATCTAACACCCTTTTTCCTTTGGTCCGACCCCATCGAAACAGCACGTTTCCTGTGCCTCCCATTAGATGACGTCGACGACAACACAGATGACCCTTACCATCCTAACGGGGATTGATAACCATTTAAACAACATCAACAACATATAGAGTGAAGTATTCCGGATGTGTGATAATCTTGAAGTTTGTTATATTGGGACTAGGTCAACTTTTCCCCGATTTTATCCATTTTAGGCACAAATATGCACTGTTATGAGTGAAACACGCACTCTCATTTTAATTCGTCGATATTTACGGTATAAAGTTCGAAGCAAGTTCGAAATCTCTGTATTAGGTATGTGAGGGCTAAAGAAAGTATTGAAAAATATTTACTAAGGCTTGTGGACTATTGTGTCTTCGTTAGATACGTAGTGCTTGGGTACAAAAATTTCTTCTCTCAACAGTTCATATATTTATGCATACTTAAATATTTATAACCTCCATATTATAGATTTGTTGCCCCGATCGTTATCGAGATTACATTAACGTACCATCGATACAATCCACCACCACACCGTCACCGGCAGCGCCGAGTAATCTATTGCCACAGCCCGGCCAATGTGGCAATGTGCTGTCGAATCGTATTTATGGCGGCAATGTTACCAAAATCGATGAATTCCCATGGATGGCCTTAATTGAATACACAAAACGTAAGTTTTTAAAATCATATGAATTCTAAAAATGATTTTTCAAAACTATTCATATACTTTACAGCTGGCGGTAACAAAGGACACCATTGTGGCGGCTCGCTAATCACTTCACGTTACGTAATCACAGCTTCGCATTGCGTAAATGGCCCAGCTATACCCAAAGACTGGAGATTGAGTGGCGTACGGCTTGGTGAATGGGATACAACCACCAATCCCGATTGTGAGATTGATGTGCGTGGCGAAAAGGATTGCGCACCACCCTATATGGATGTGGCTGTGGAAAAGACAATTCCACACCCGGAGTATGTGCCCAACTCTAAGAATCAAATTAACGATTTAGCGCTTTTGCGTCTCAATCAAAATGTCCAGTACACCGACTTTATACGACCTATTTGCCTGCCGACAAGCTCCAATTTACGTACGACTACTTTCGATGGTATTGTTATGGATGTGGCGGGTTGGGGTAAGACTGAAAGCGAATCGGTTAGTACGTTGAAACTGAAAGCCGAGGTCGCCGGTGTACCGCTAAGCAAATGTTATGACCGTTATGCAACGGAAAATATACTATTGGAATCATCACAAATGTGCGCTGGCGGCAAAGCGGGTGTGGATTCCTGTCGTGGCGACTCGGGCGGTCCATTAATCAGTTTGGATAATACGAAGAAAGCGTTGTCCTATTACTTTTTAGCCGGCGTTGTGTCATTTGGACCGACGCCCTGCGGCTTGGAGGGTTGGCCGGGTGTTTACACAAGAGTTGGCGACTTTATAGATTGGATTGAGACTACCATTCAACCTTAGTCTGCACAATACTAAATATTATTATTAAGATTCTTATTATATATTGCTGATATTACCTTAATTATATACAAATTCATATGTATACTCACTCAAATAAATAATCTTTGTATTTATAATTAAGTACATTCTACATGACATAAGTGTATCCTTATTTAAATTATTCCTTAAAAATCGTTTTACACCGTACAAGTGTAATGAAACAGGTACCGCCGGGTTATATATTGTTGTACAGACTTGTTCTAGAATTTTGGTGGTTCTACTTGTACAAACGGTTAACAGAAAAGTAATAGTTGTTTGTATGTTCACTTCCAGCTGCCTACCTGACCCGCTATAAAAAAGGGCGTTGCACAAGATTCGCGAAAGTATGTCGTGCAGGATCGCGCGTGTGTACCAGAAGAGTTCACTGAGCGTCAATTTGAAATGACCTTGAAGTCTGCGCACAGGTGCGCTAAAAATTTTATATGAATCGTTAGACAGTGACCAAAACATATTCAAGATGTTAAGACAAGTTTTTTTAAGTGTTCTGTTGATGGGTGCGCTCAGCAGCAGTTTACCGGCAGCGCGTAAGTGTAAACAATTATTGGTAAAATCTGTGAGATCGCAAATTCCAGAAGCTGGATTTAGTTAATAAAATTTGTGATTATGTGATAGTGTTGATAAATGTGTGTGGTGCAAGAACTAGCCTCGAGTACATAAGAAATTGCTACATATGTACATTAGTCTTCGATTCGCCAAGCGTTAGAGAGTAGTGAATCGAACAATATGCAAAATTTTTAACAGGAGAGTTGCGTACAAACTAGCGAGCGGAGAAACGGCGAATTGATGACAGCAAATATACATATGTATGTATATTTATTGCTTACAAAAGTTTTTCTAAATGCACTCTAAGAGACCAGAGGTTGTTGTGCATAGCGTAAGTTAAACTGAAAAGCTATGAAGAGTGGTGATTGTATTTGTGTGTGGGATTTTTAGTGTAATATCTTACATATATCTAAACTTTTCGTGCTCCAGTGTTATGAAGCCAGGATCCGACTCATTTATATTATGGTTATAAGCACGAATGTCGACGAACATTTCTCTATCTGCCGTCATGCCCTTGTTCTCTGCTGTGTTTTTATTTATTGATTACCGTTACATTTACTATGTTTTCCACACTCTCTCCCTCTCTCTCTTCTGTTTCTACTGCAACATTCCATTTTCAATTTTTAAAATTTGCGGCATTTCTAATTTCTAGAGTACAACCACTCCAATGAAACGATGGGGAAACCAACTTTCGGACGCTGCATCACGCCAAATGGTCGACCCGGTTCCTGTGTAATATTGCAACATTGCAAAAAACTATACTCTTTGCTACTAAATCAGCCGTTACATGATGTGAATAGACTATACTTAAGTCAAAGCCAATGTGGTTACCTAAATCGAAAAGTGCTGGTGAGTTAAAAAAAATGTAAATTAAACTGATGCCAACCGAACAGCGAAATCAAAAAATAATAAAGTATTTCCTCAGATTTGCTGCCCCGACCAAAATAGCACGCCGCTTATACTGAAACAAGCTACTGTAAAACCTATCAAATTGGAGCAAGGCTTCAAGAAAGCCGTACTCTTGGATAAGATTCCGATCGAGTCCACAAAAACAAGGAAACTACCACGTCCCAGCAAATGCGGACAGATGACGTCAAGCCGAATTTATGGCGGCAATGCCACAAAAATCGATGAATATCCTTGGATGGCCCTTATAGAATACACAAAACGTAAGAGAAAATTATTTTTTTAACAAATTATTATTTTTTTAACAAAAATAATTTTCTGTTATAATATTTAGTACAAGATCAAATTTGAATCATTGTTTCTCTTTCAGCATTCGGAAGTATTGGCCATCATTGTGGCGGCTCTCTCATCAACTCCCGCTATATTGTCACCGCCTCGCACTGTGTTAATGGCAAAGCCTTGCCCAAAGACTGGCTGATTTCCGCCGTACGTTTGGGTGAATGGGACACGAAAACGAATCCGGATTGCGAAGTAGATGTGCGTGGCGAGAAGGACTGTGCGCCACCGCACATCGACGTGCCCGTGGAAAGTGCCATACCACATCCCCGATATGATCCGAATTCGTTAAACCAAATTAACGACATCGCGCTCTTACGTTTAAAGAATGCAGTTACATTCACCGATTTCATACGACCCATTTGCCTGCCATTGAACGATAATTTACGCACCGCCACCTTTGATGACATCATCATGGATGTCGCCGGTTGGGGTAAAACCGAATCAAAATCAAGCAGTAATATTAAATTGAAAGCCGAACTCGTTGGAGTGCCGCTGGGAAAATGTCGTCATGTTTATTCACCGCAAAGTATTTTACTAGAGGCCACACAAATGTGTGCTGGCGGCAAGAAAGGTGTAGATTCTTGTCGCGGTGATTCGGGTGGCCCACTCATCGGTCTGGGCACGACGGGCAGAGGACGTACATATTACTTTTTGATTGGCATTGTTTCTTTTGGACCGACATCATGCGGGCTAGAAGGTTGGCCAGGTGTTTATACCCGCGTGGGACACTTTGTCGACTGGATACAAGCAACAGTTGAGTCTTAAGTTCATACAAAAGAATTTACATACAAAAAGATTATGTTTGCCGTTGAAAGCAAGATTCCCATTGTACGTGTACGCGGCGTGTGTTCGTGCACAAACTTATGTATACACAAACACATGTATAGATATTTAGATAATGCACGCAAGTGTGTGTTAAGTTCCTAGTCTGGCTAGCTTAGGTCACTAGATCTTTTCAGTTTAAGAAAGGTACCTGAGGTTTGTGCCGTTTCTTTTATCATTTAGACTAATGATTTGTATGCAATTTAGTGTTTAGTTTGAAAAGGTGTGAAGTAATGTCAAATTCTTTGTTGGTAAAGAGTAAAGGTATGCAATATGCAAATGATATTAGGGGTGTACAAAATCAATAGTGGACAATTGCATCGAATATGAGGCAAGGATTTGGAGAGTAATGACTTTTTTTCATATTTACCGTTTGCTTTTTAACAAAAATAAAAATCACAATTTATTGACTCAAGTAGTCGTAAAATATTTTTTTCGCCAAATTATTGGTATGGAAATGAACATCCATGAAAACTGTATAATAAGTAAGAAATTCTCATGATTTGGGGCTTTTACTAAAATCTTTATTGTACGGTTACTTAATAAAAAAAAATTATATTAATTTAATTATTTATATGTTTAATACCAAAATATTCATAATTTTGTAAATAAATTTTCAAATATTGTGCTTATTGATAAATATACTTATGTTCCAAGATGCATTGAAGAATATGTATGTTAATCAAAATGATTTTTAAATAAAGCTGAACATTAACGCATGACAGTTCCCTTGCACTGAACCGGATACGTATAGTGAATTTGTTACTAACAACTCTGCTTTAGCAAATGGAGACTTTTTAGATTACATAAGAAATGTCAGGCAGAACAGCTGTTTCACCGGTGGTCAATTTTTTATCGCTGTATTTTTTGTTAAAATTTGAATTACTACGAAAAATAACATAACTTTTTGAATAAACATGTTGAAAACATGGTGCAGTGGTTCTATTAATTTTCTTAAAAGTGCAGCCACCGTGCAGCAGCAAGTGCGGGTGGGTACTTTAATTTTATTCATTGAAATTTACTCTACATACATAACCAATGCACTCACATGCGTTACGCGGTGTATATTTTTTTTAGACAACTTTTGTATTGAAGCGCAAATATGACCCATTGTTGCATAAAACGAACGCCAAACCCCGAAAATTGCGTGCGAAACACTTCATCTATGAGTTGGTAGAGGATACAAATGTGAAACGTCGACCGAATTTGGAAGTTGTTTTAAAAACTTATGTGGAAGGTGTGGGTGATAAGGGTGATGTGGTGTCGGTGAGACCTAATTTCGCCTATAATAAATTGTTGCTACCAGGTTTGGCAGTGTACAAAACAGATGAAAATGTGGCATTATATACCAAAACCGAGGACGAGAAGAAAACGGTGCGCCATAGCTCTGCATTTGCCCAGAGGGTATGTATATATGCGAGTGTATATTTTTTATTTACAAACATATAATATATTCTGAATTTCATAGACGATAAACATTATCGAACGTTTTTCACTGGCTGTGGTTATGAATAAGGATCAGCCATGGGTTATTGAACCCTGGCACATAAAAGCGTCTCTTCGAAAGGCGGGTATTCATTGTCCGGAAGAGTGCATTACTATGCCAGAAGAACGTATTGAAGGTCCAGATATGAATAAAGAAGCCAAAGAGTTTTATTGTACTATTACCATAAATAATTTGGAGAAGGCGCGATTGCGCTGTCGTATCCATCATTGGAGTACAGATCCGAGCGAACGGTTGCCATATGTACCGGAATTTTGGAAAATACCTTCAGAACCACTCTTCGGTAGTGAAAACTCTAAAGAACCTACAGAAAAAGTAGAAGAGAAGTAGTATATGCAAAATAAATAATGAAAATTAAATAAACTACCTACTAATTTTAAATATTTATTTATTTTATTGAATATGAAATGGTTTTACGTCCATTTACAAATATGTTTGGGAAATGGTGATAAGATGATTCCTAACATTTTGGACTATTTTATACAAACGACAAATCAAGCGGTTACTTTAACTAAGCTAAAGAAAATGTTGAATTTCTAACCAATTTCGGATTCAAACAAGTGAGATTTTACAAAACAGTACTTCGAATGTATTTATTTTTTAATCATTCACAAGGAGTGTTGCTCATATAAGAGGATAGTTCTACGTTGCCTTTTTGCACATTTTCACATTTATGCAAAGGAATAATAATAATGAGGATAATTAAGGAAACAACTTGTTTTTAACTTATTTGAAACTCAAAAAGGACGAACATATAAAAAAAACGTAAATGCGAACTACCGCAAATACATATATAAATGCTAAGTAAATAAACAATTAAAGGAAAATATGTATTTCTAATTTACGCCCTTCAATTCTACTTCGAAGACAAGCGTGCTGTTTGGCGGAATTGTTGGTGGTGAACCACGTGCGCCGTATGCCATATGTGGTGGACAAGTGATGCGACGTTTACCGCCCACTTTCATTCCAGCGACTCCAACATCCCAACCCTTAATGACTTCACCACGGCCCAGACCAAATTTGAAACCAGCGCCTGTCCTCAAACTGTCGAATACCTTATTGTTAGATTTAAGTCTGCCTTCATAATACACTTGAGCACGTTTGCCAGACTTAGCTTCTGGACCATTGCCAATACGAATATCTTCAATTTTGACACCACCAGTTATTACGCGTTCACCGCCAGCTTTCTGTTGTGGTTGCTTCTGTTGCTCAGCTTTGTTTGCTTTTTTATCCTTCTTGCCTTTCTTATCTGCAACAGATTGGTTTTCTTTTGCGACCCCATTTTGTTGCTTTTGAGGCTTATCCAATTTTGGCTGTTTAGCTTTTGGCTGCTGGACTTCTTCATCCTCGCTTTCTTCATCTTCTTCGCCCTCTTCATCATCGTCGTCACCATCATCTTCATCTGTAAAAATATTTGTCGAATAAATATTTTTCAAAACTTGTAGTAAAATTTAAAACTTACCATCGTCTTCGTCTTCGTCATCTTCTTCATCCTCATCGTCATCTTCCTCCTCGACTTCATCTATTATTAACGACAACGTAAATTCATGTATTCATTTAACCATATATGATTACTTACCTAAACCTTCTCCATTAAAATCACTGTCCTCTTCATCTTCATCATCTTCCTCTTCAACCGCCGATTTCTTGCCCTTTTTGGCGTTGGCTTTTTTTATTAAAGCCTGGCGAAGATCTTGTATATCTTGCTCTTCCTCTTCTTCTTCCTCATCATCATCATCTTCATCATCCATGAAGTTAAATTTGTCAATGAGGTAGCCAGTAAGACTAACATTTCCGCTACCTTTATAGATATAATATTTATTTTAGACAATTCATTTGAAATCTATTATTTTAAAGACTTACCAATGCTTTGGAAACAAATTTCATCGCCTTCACCGAAATTCAGGTCCAGCATAACTTGCTCGCAGTTGCCTTTGCGCAATGTGCAAATTAAAAATTTCTGATTATCATGATTAATAAAAATTTGGTTAGCGCCTTCATCTGATGAGGAATCTGTATCCAGCGCCGCCAAGGAGATGTGAAACGGTTTGCTGGTTTTTTGAGTGTATTTACGGTTAGGTTTTAAATTTAATCCTAAATATTGGGTGATAAATGTCATTAAAATATTTTTGCAAAGATGGCGTGGGTCGTTAGGCCCGCGCAAATATAAAAAAAAAACACGTGGTGAAATCGTTTCTTACAAAAGCAAACTACTCAACAATTACTTTAAAAACTTACCCCAAAACATGTTGTTATTATTTTGTAAAATTTAGTCTTCTTTAAAAATAACTGTTTTATTGAATCGCCTTGAAAAAGCAAAGTGCGTGAATATATCTTAAACAATGCTTTGATACCGGTAACGAAATTGTAATAAAATTCCTTTGCAACTGATTGAACTGCCAAAGAAGTGAACGCGATGGTATGCCGCGTGAAATGACAGTGGAGAGACAGGGTTGCTTTCCCTAAATGCTGCTATAACTACAGGGTGGTTGAAACAAATAATTAATTAAGTCACTGGCTAGAGATATCTGTTAAATTGTCTTGAGTTTCTTAAGTTCCAATTAACAATTCTAAACCATACACTTGCGTACATAGTTCATCCTTCTCTTTCGCATATTTTCCAGCATTTGGCAATGTATATACATACATATGCGTCTTGGCAATAAAGGAAGTGCTTATGAGGAACTCACCGGTTAGATAACTGAAACAGATACATGTAAAACGCACAGAAACTTCTACAACTTTAACCAATAGTTGCGATAGTCTTAACGTATAAATCGTTATTAATTGTTTTATTTGCTACTTGAGGTTTCTACGTTTTATAGATTACATAAATACAGTTGCACAACTAATAATTTACATACATATATTTTCCTTCGCCTTAACCACGCATTACGCAACCATTATATGTGTAACTGTGTAGTATAATTAAAATAGAATAATTGCAGACTACGGAGATTTCGCCACACTTCCTTTAGTCATGATTCCACTCTAATTAATAATAAAATTAAAAAAAAAACTGTACACAAATTAAAGTGATAAAAATGAAAATGGGAAGAGGGTTTATTCTTATTCTTGATCAGGGGGTTCTTAAGCCTTTTTGTGCTATTTCCCAAAAGGGAGAATTCTAAGCTTATTTTCCTTCCCTACTAGTTTCAACAATGGGTTTGTAAATGTGGTTCACCATTTCTAATTTAATTCTGTCAAACTCAAGACTTTATGTAAGAAATCTTTTTTGATTATATTAAAGATTTTCGGCGATATTAGGAAAGACTCCTTCAACGTTAGTTTCATTAGTGGTAAGTATGATTAATTTTCTTCATTTCTTTATGATGAATTGCTTGACCTGATAATATTTATAAAAGCTTCTTAAAGTTGTAAGTCCCCTGATGGACTTGTATGAGGAGATTTTGATACATATAAAAAAATAGTAAAGCTATTAATATCCGAGTGCTGTTCTGTATAAAGAGCACTGAAGCTATAATACCCTTCACAAGTAAAATACTTTCCATACAAGACCTTACTCTTGATCTTTGTATGGCAGCTATAAGCTATAGTGGTCCGCTGTCGACGGTTCCAATAAATGGGTAGCTACATAGCCACTAGGCGAGAAAGGACGTGTACAATATTTCAGATAGGACTAGTTCACGTATACATACATATACAGAGCAGTTTGACGTATATGACTAAATCAACTCAGCTCGGCGTGCTGATCCTTTGTATATACATATGTATGTTTTATAGGGTCTAGAACGTAGGATACGTACTTCTGGGTGTTAAAAACTTGTAAGGGAACTTAATATACCATCTTCACGGTATAAAAAGTTAAACGAATAAGCAAAAGTGTCAAAGACCTTCCGTTCTTACATTTTTTGAAACAACAATACTCCTTATAACGACGCCTATGGTTCCATAAATTCTTATATGCGAATGTTCTTAGCAATAAAAATGCATTTTTCTACGATTTCCCCATAATAGACTTTTCTATGTTTGCGATTTTCAACATTGTGGTAAAGTTATCCAAAGCAAAAGGATGTTTGAACTATTAAGCGGGCGAGGTATTCGAAATGCTGCCTCAAAGGATGCATTCATCTATTTCTTCAAGGGTTGTACTTTTGTGGGGATAAGTCCACCTAAGAATGCTGGTTCGCTATATTATATGTGGTCTTTTTTGGTTAATGCAATCTGCATAATAATTGCACCAATTACTGGCCCAGCAGGCTTCGTTATAAAATATATGCAAAACATCATTACAACTGTACAATTTCTGAACGGTTTACAGGCTAGTTTAAATTTGATTGGCTTACCAGTGAAGTGTTTAACGGTGACAAGCGGCTTGAATCGACTGCGCGGCATGGAGCCAACTTTGACGGCGTTGGATGCACGTTACACCAGACCCGAAGATGTGGCTTTAATACGGAAAGCTGCAGTCATGGGCAATAGATTGGTATTCATTTTTGGCACCTCATATCTGATGTATATGTTGTTTACGGTCATACCGCCCTTAATCAATGGTGAAGCGCCACTTTCGGTATGGATTCCGTTTTACGATGAGCATCAGTCCGCAATGCATTTCTTCGGGCAAATAGTTTATGACTTGTGCTTGATGGGTTTCGTATTATTCCATCAATCCCTCTACGATTCATATGGTTCGGTATATATTTATGTTATAAGTACGCATATACAGTTATTAGTGCGTCGGGTCGGTCGTTTGGGCACAGATGCTACCAAGAGTGAGGATGACAACTTGAAAGAGCTGGTGGATTGCGTAGTCACGCATCAACAGATACTAGAGTGAGTGATTTAGTGCCTTTAATTAAAATATATTTTTGTAAAACTAATTATAAATTTGTTCAAAACAAAAAAATAACATTAGATTGCTGGCTCGAATTGAACCGATTATTTCCAAAACAATTTTTACACAATTCCTAATTATGTCCTCGATTTTGTGTGTGACCATGGTGAATATGTTCTTTTTCGCCGACCGCAGCACCCAAATCGCTTCGACTCTCTACTTCTTGTGTGTTCTATTGCAGACGTCGCCTTGTTGCTATTTCGCTACCGAATTGAAGGCCGACAGCGAGAAATTGCCACTGGCCATTTTCCATTGCAATTGGCCTGACCAGGATCGGCGTTTTCGCAAAGTGATTTTATATTTTATGCATCATGCTCAATTGTCTATTGAATTGATGGCCATGCAGTTGTTTCCCATTAATGTGGCAACAAATATTTCGGTGAGTGTCGGCATTAGCTCAGACTTAGTTTTAACTGTGAAATCTATTTTACTTCTATTGCTTTCAGCTGGCTAAATTCTCTTTTACACTTTTCACATTCATCAAGGAGATGGGCATTGGTCAGTAAGCAAAAAATTGAAAAAAAAATCAAACGGAAAATAAAAAAAAAATTAATAGTGCTTTTAAATTTGCAAATATAATTGTAGCTGCTTAACCTGCACCTTGCGCTTGAACTTTTAAATTATTTAATTCAAAATAAAAATAGTAGTGGCACAGCATTTCATTGATCATGTGTTTGTTAATATCAACAACTGTATTGTAAGGTTAGGCACATAACATAGATCACCGTGTTAGATTAGTTTTATATAATATGGCGAAGATGATGCTCCATGAATTTAATTTCCCGTAAAATGTTTGCATTTGGTAAGTTTTAGGAGGCACTTTCAACGATGAACAAAATATGCTCGATCTATCCTAGGAATTCAAAAGGGATTTAGCCATTCTCGATGCCTAAGAAGTGCACAATTTTTACAACTTAATCTAGGAGCACAGAAAAGGGAACATGTAACGGGGTTTTCATTAAGAGCACATTTTTTATTCCTGTTAAAGTACATTTGATACCAATTTGTGTGGATCTTGATTTCTTTTGCATGGCGCCGACGGTCATGCTTGCAGAAGTCCAGATGCTGAACGCAATTTTCGACGGGTTTCAAGCATAAATCGGCCGATACTGTTGCAATTTCACGTTCGATATTCGTATGAAGTTCATTAATCGTCGCAGGCTTGTTGGCGTAGACCATAGACTTGACGTAGCCCTACAGGAAATAGTTTAACGGCGTCCAATCGCATGACCGAGGTGGCCAATTGACAGGCCATTTCGTGAGGTAACACGTTCACCAAATTTGGTTTTGAATAAATCGATTGTGACATTCGTTGTGTGGCTTATGGCGTCACGCTGTTGGAATCACATATTTTACAAGTCCAAATCATCCTATTCAGGCCAAAAATATTCGGTTATCTTTGAGCGGTGGCGATTCTCATACACAGTAACGTGCCGGTCTTGATCATCACGGAAGATGTACGGCCCAATGACGCCGCCGGGGCATAAACCGCACCAAATCGTATTTTTTTCGGGATGCAATGGTGACCCATGGAGTACGTGTCGATTGCTGCCTGACCAATAATGCATATTTTGCATATTGACGAAGCTATTCAGTCATTGCTGCAGAGGATTTTTCGATGAAAATCCAGATAGTTTCCAAGTTGTTCCTAAGCCCAATTCACAAACATACGACGTTTCTGGTGGTCAAGCGGCTTCAGTTCTTGCGTCAATTTGATCTTGTATGGATGTAGGCCTAGATCTTTCCACAAAGTTCGCCGCAACTACGTCACTGAGATGCCCAACGCTTGAGAACGACATGTGAGAGACGATCATAAATTGGACGTAGCGCTCTTAAAGTTGCGATCACTGACTCCGAATTTCGGTAGTCAAAAATGCGGGGAAAAATATGGCGTCGTTTGCTGTCTCGATCGATCTACTTTTGTAGCGAATTTATTGAAAAACCCGTTACATGAAACTGAAACTACATAAGACTTGCTAGTAAAGTACATTCATATTTTGAGTTTTGCATACAATTTTTACAAAATGGCTGAATTTTAGTAAAAGGGTTGTTTAGCCGAACAAATGACGAATGGAGAAGTTAACGCTTGTGGAAATGTAAGCCATAAGTAGAGTATGTGGCAAATACGGAATGTGTTGATACGACTACTTCCTGCCAACAGTCATCTTCATAAAGCAAGAGATGCGCCAAGAAAAGTGTGTAATTACTTGAGTTTTGTAGAAGGCTTTGAATTTAGCATATAAACAGTATTTCAAAATATTAATGAATTTTAAAATATGTTAAAGCAAGCTGGTTATATTGCAGCTTTTTGTTTCAATCAAAAAGTAGTCCATCACTGCGTATACGTAACTTACCCAATGCCTTGTCAACTGATTGTAATCAATTATAATACGAGTAATCTATAATTATCGCCTGTTGTTGGAAAAGTGTTGGACAACGTTGGTTTCGTGGCATCATTCTAAGATATATATAAATCCTGAAAAGTTAGAAGCCTGACGTCATCTAATGGTGGACATTTAAAGTGTGCGGAGAAGTTTGTTGCGTCTCTATACTTTGTACACGATAATCTTGAGCGTATGTTGAGCAAAGAGGAAAATAATACGAGCAAAGATCACTCTTTAATGTAACAGTAAAATTAGTTATCACCAACTGCGTAGTAAAAAATAAAAGGAGATCGAGACTCACAGTTGCGCCCAACTGAGATATTATCATGATATCTTATGCGGGATCTTAATTTGTACTCCAGTTCAGATAGACGAATGAACGGATAGATGTCCATGCACTCTTTTCATATTGATATACGAGTATGTATATATATAGCAACCTACATTTCCCTCGTTAAATGCTAGGCTTTACATACAGCCTTTAGGTAAAGAAACGAGCGACATATTGGAAGGGCGATAAGAACCAGTAGATAATATATTGTAATAATATTTATTGCTTAATATTCGTAACTTTATATCATACTGTAACCTAGAAGAGATATGATATACTCATAGACTAAATAAGTAATACAAACAGAAGGAATAGATTTCATAAAGTTAGGCAGTATACCGCGGTATAAACCATGTATACCTTCTTTTTGGTGAATTCGCCACAATAACAGTACCATGTTGTTATCTAAAAATCTTTCGCTCAGCGCTTGCTTTTTCAGGACAGCTGAAAAATATATTAAATAGTATTTTAGTAATACCCGCAAGTTACACTATTTTGCCATTACTTTTAGCTTGAAGTCGTGAACTCAATAGCGCCATCGGATACGTTGTTACTTGACCAATTGTACTTGAGAATGTGCAACAGCTTAATATCACCAGTGGTTTTAATGTATTTTCTGCTTCTCTGTAACCCAAATATGCTTGCTTAACCGTCTCATAAACGGCCAGATCAATGCCGCAATAAAGCATAATGCCGACAGCAAATGCGTTGTAACCACGGTAGAAGGATCGTAAGCCCTCCTGTTCAAGCATACTCTTGATCATCGGCATGACCCCCGAATATTTTCCAGTTTTAACCAATGCCAATCGTGTTTTCAATACATCCATGGGGTAAAGCAATGTTTGCGAAGCATTACCCGCTACAGCGCCGCATGCAAAACGTTCACCTATTGTTAGGGCACGACGCTCGTCCACCCCGCGCAGAAATCGCTTACTTTCAGCGTATACAGCAAATTTTATAGCAGATTCGGGTGTAATTTTCAAAACATTTACGCCATTGCCACGCCACATACTGAGCACACCACCGTCGCTAATTAAATACCGAACGGATTCCATGAAGCTTGTCCTATGCGTTTGTACCTGTACCAATGACACGCTTGACTCATAGTTTTACCGAATAATGGTTGGTCGTTTTTATTTACCTGCAAGTACACCTTAATTCTGTCGGCTGGTGCGGTGCACGTGCGCGATATAGCTCCTGCGATTCCGCCTGCAAGCAGATGCTTCCAAAGGGGAGAGTTTTTCATCGATGCATTTTGTATGCTAAATGTTGTTGTTTGATCCATTTATGTTTTCATCATAAACTAAATTTAATTTATGAATTTTATACAAATATTTATAAATATTTATGTGACACGAACATGATTGAAAACTTTGTAGAAAATTGCTGTGCTTTGATTGGATGATTTTACAGCACTTTAGGGTCCGGGTTGGGTCTCCAATAAACATCGAAAAATATTGTTCGTTAAAAATTATGTCGATAATGAGAGTAGCGTGCCTGTGGAATCGAACTCCTTTAAACTCCTTACATGATCATTTAAAGTGGAAAAATACGTGTTTTAGTTAAGGCCTTAACTTAGAACTTAGACGCAGGAAAAACACTGAAAATTGGATTTTTGGCAGAGATTTTTACAAAAAGATTAAAATTTGAGTGAAAATCCTTCGTAAAAGTCTTTAAGAATTGTATCTCAAAGACCTGTGTAAGATTTCATAAAGATCGGTTGCGTAGCTCTTGAGAAATCTAGCCAACCGATCCGACCAAACCTACCGTCAAAAACAAAGTTTCGAGAAAAACGCGTTTAAAGACGGCGCACTTAGCCTAGCTAGTCTCGAGCGCACAAGTTCTCAAGGCTGTACCTCCGAAACTATTACTCGGATCAACTTGAAAATTTAGGGCAATATTCTAGAGGCGTTGTAGAATTTAATAAGACAATAAAATAAATAAATTTTTTGAAACCCGTAAACCCATGTAGGCGTACATACTTAAACATTGTCGAACATTGCTCTGAAGTAGTCATATGATTGCATTTGTTGCTTGGGGTGAGCTGACGCGCTACCCATCACGTCGACAGCTGCCATAACGGACGTGCGGCCAAGTTGAAAATCGTTAAACCGATTTTTACGGTAGCCATCAAAGGAGAAGAGTAACCGTGTATAGCATTCAAGCGCTCTTTGATTTCATTATGGGATTTTCTTTCCAATAACTTAAATCTCTAACTGATATTGGGATCAAAATCAAATTATAAGTTTGAAGCTCTTTTTCGATTTTTTTTTTCTGTTAACGTTGTTGTGTAATTAACCGGCAATTTAACCGATAAGTGGCTTGCAGGGTACTTGTCGGACCGTCTTAGTGCTCGGGATGGATTTCTTAATATTCATGAATTTTTCATTTAAATTATCAAGCAGTAAAGAGAATATAGCTTAGAGTGTACACGAAAACCGTGGAGAGTAAATTCGGACTGACGTATGGAACGACTTGACGCATTTTACGTCGAGATCTTACAGAATTGACAGCGTACAAAATACAACTTGTGCAAGAACTGAAGCTGCTCGACCATCCCAAGCGACATCGCTTCGCTCTATGGGCTCTTGAAAAGTTCAAAAGATCCGACGTTTTCGAGCCAAATTTTGTTCAGCGATGAGGCGCATTTTTATCCGACTATTTGATGCCTGAAATTGAAGTTGTGATCTCGGCAACATTCGATTTTAACAAGGACGAAAAGAGGTGTTCACTTTTCCAGACATCCTAATTGACTTCAGACTTCAGGATTTTTGCTAACATTTATACTTTTAAAATAGACATCAGCCGCGCACGATCCCGTGGGGGGTTGTCTATTACCAAAGTTTCACTATACTCCATAAGTACATATATAATTCATATCAACAGTTGTTTTGCATTTCGTGCGCAACTGTTGTCCTTTCGTGACATATGTCAAATGACAGAGCTTTTTGGAAGCATTCCCGAGCTTTTGTTCGTCATACAAGAAGGAGCTAACAGCAATACCATATGTTACTAATCACATATCTGAGTCACTGCTACTTTAATACGCACACAAAAATTTGTGAGAAATCATGAAGAAGTGATTAAGAACTCAAAGAAATTGCAATCTTTAATAAATTTGTGCAGCAAGCTTGTGGCTAACTTAAGTAACTGCTAAATATTTCGTGTACAGCGAAGAAATTGTGTGCAAAGTGGACAAATGTTACGTGAAAAGTACCTAGCAAAGCAGCAGCGTGAACCGGATTAACAAAATTTTTCATTTTTGTTGTGTGCATTTTAGTTTCAGTTTTTATTTTCGCAAGAACGAAACAGTATTAAGTGAAAATTTTGCAAACGTGCGATAAAGTTTTAGCCAAGAATAAGAGGTGTGTATTTGAAGAAAAAACTACTCGAAAATATTTGAGCAAATTATTTACATGCACGTATTAGAGGTTTTTATGGATATCATTTGGAAAAATCGATTGTGTGCATTTCAGTATCCTTTGTGGCTTGCAAGGAGTCTCAACTACCCTCCACGAAGCTTTCACACGACTTTCCATTGCAAAGTCTACTGCCAGCATTCCACTGGAATGTACACACATTGTAACATGTTTGTGGTGTTGTTTTTGCATGTGTGAAATGTCAACAATGCTTTGATTTGTTATCATTTGTGCCGATACGCAGAAGAAAAACATAAACATAGCCCAAACGGCAAGTCGCCAGCTATGAGTGTGTGTGTGTGTGTATAAACACTTGCTGAACTGCGTAATCGTAATTGGATTTTCCATATGTGTGTTGAAGTGTGTGTGTGTGAGATTATTCAAATCTTGCAATGCATTAGATTATAACGGTACTTTTGGTATTGCTTGTATTTTGCAGCTGTGCAGTGCACGCGTCTCGTGCGAATCGCAGTGAAAGAGTTTGAAAGCAAAAACAGAGAAAGTGCTTGGAATTGAACTAAGATGATAGTAATTTCCGGCGTGGAATCGTATTCATTAAATGGTGAGTGGAAAAAACGAAAATTATGATTGACTAATAACGCAATTTTTATTTTATTTTATATAATTTTTTAATTTAATATAAAATATTTATTGCAAATATAATTATTTTTTCAATTTTAGAATAATAGTTTGTGATAGTCATCATTTTAAATATTAGCTGATCTAAAGGGTCCTTTAACGCTTTTAGAATGGTGTTGAACTTCAAATTTTTTAATGGAAAAATAATAGTTTAGGGTTAAAAAATGTAGTAGTGAGTTTGGAGCAGCTTCCATGCCTTTTCCAAAAACCTTTTCTTGTTTGAGACTAGCTGTTATATGAGTCATAACGGTCAAATTGGTCTAAAATCTGTAAAAACAAGGAAAAGACCGAAAATATCGTAACCTTCACAGGTGCATTAAAGCAACTACATATACATATGTACATACATATATACATACGTACATAAATACATAAATAAATGGTAATCCATTTCGAAGTTTCCTACTTTTTTTAAGAAAAAACACAGAAACTTCAAATTCAATGGGGAATGTTTATTATAATTCGAGAGAACCTTATTTGGCATTTATTTTTTAAAGATTATTTTCATATTTCCCCAAAATATTCGCCACAGTTACGCCTCAAATGGTCCATCCGTTGAGTCTAATTTTCGATGACTCGTTCGAGCATTTCGACTGGTAACTGGCGAATGGCAAGTGTAATGCTTAGATCAAAGGCCTAAATCGAAGCAGGATATTGTTTTGATATAAAAAATTCGAATTAAGGTTACATTAATAAGGAAAAAATAGTCTTTTATGAAGAATTCAGATTAATTTTGATTGGTCAGTTTGTATTGCTGCTATGTATAGTGATCTGATCTGAAAAATATATTCGAAAAATATATTCGAAGTTTATGGTATTGCCTAGGAAAATAATTTGTGCCGAATTTCGTGAAGATATCTGTATATTAAAGGTCAATAAAAAGAGGCATGTATTTCGATCAATCAGTTTGTATGGAAGCTGTATATTATAGCCCAATGGTTAGAAGCTACTTGGAAGACAGAATCTTGCCATATAAAACCTCTGAAGGACCCCACATCAGATGTCATCACTTCAGCAGCTGTGTAGGGATAAATCCTTGACCGAGACCTATGGAACGTCAGCTACGATGGCATACTAAGCTTCGAAATGCCCTAGTCGGCTATGTAGAGGAGATCGCTGCAATAATCACTACGTGCGATACTGAAGAAAAATGACGCCCGGGTCCTTAAACCTGCCATTGAAAAATTCTGAGCTGATATTGCTGATAAAGAAACATATTCCGATTATGACATGAGGACAAAAACAGAGACTCTAAGACGCCAAAGAATGATACCTTGGAACGATAGAAAACTCGTTCAGAGCAAGGAAGATAAAAACTGAAAGAACGTGAATAATTACATAGAAAACGTTCTAAGGCTAAAAACGGAGCCTGGACGCAGGTAATGACATACATATCTCGCCTTATGACGAGAAATATGTACGATTCCTAAGAGGAGAGTTTTATGTGTGCAAGCGACACATACTATTGCTGTGTTCCCCAAAAATAAGCGGATTCTTGATTTAAAAAAAAGGCGCGAGCAAAATTTTAGATCGATATCTAAAAAATTGAAAGACTAGTCATTCTTCAACGTTCAGAACGAAATGACAAAATGCTCTAAAATATGTAAAACAACACTTGTAAAGATAGAGAATATACCATTGATGAGGTATGGAACTCAACTCGATAAGTTTGTTGTTGCTTTTACAAACACAGCGAGCGAGGAATAGTGAATCGAAGACAGCTAAGATATGATTAGGTGATATGTACCATTCAATATATGAAAGCAGAAATGTTTTGCTTAAAATTTTCCTAACCTCAACCTAAAACGATGACACAAAAGTCGAAAAAAATCCATATATATTTTTTTGGTTTCAAGTCAGACATTAGGGCACGCCGTATAGAATTAGATTAAGACTCAAACAATTATAACCTTTTTCGTTTAATACCCGAAATGGTTAATATAGTAACCGAAATTATGACAATTGAAATATAAGTAAGGCTTGCCGATGGTTAAATTTTACTATGAAGAGATCGACGTTCAAATTAAATAACTATAAAATGAAAGACAATCATTTTGATCCTTAGAGCTTTCATAAGTACACCGAATTTCGATTTCCAAGAGAGTAAGATTCTTAAACAATAGACTTTAAGTATCTCTCTAATGTTAATAAAATATTATGGCCAATTGCTACTATGCACACAAATATCTATGAACTTAAAGGCCCTTGCGTGCATCACTTTGCCCTACAACACTTTGACCCGGTTTCTAGAGCTTAATGACAAACAAAATACACACATATGTACATACAAAAGCACATATTGACTATCAAGTACATGTGTTCATAAAATATAACAAGTGTTCCATATGTAAATGCACAAACACACTCACAAACTCTTCGTTAGTAACATAATATTAATGGCTTTTAAAAATTTACGACACCTTAGTTGATTGACTGTCTGACAACACACACACACCCACATGCATACGCATATAGTAACCACAGCGTACTCCTGCTGGCCACGCTTAGAACTTGTGAGCCTGTGCTATGTATTTATATACTATTTACTTTGACCACTCCGCCATTAATTGGCGGCCCCGGTGTGTATCGCCCGTTAGTTGCGTGTAATTGCAGTTCAGTAAACTCATACACATGTATTTAGCGGTGTGTCTGTTTGTGGTTGAACAGTTGGCGGCAGGACGCGTTGCGCACGCA
This sequence comes from Bactrocera tryoni, assembly GCF_016617805.1. NCBI lineage: Eukaryota > Metazoa > Arthropoda > Insecta > Diptera > Tephritidae > Bactrocera > Bactrocera tryoni. Next base: position 67,880,404 of record NC_052499.1, read on the forward strand.
CTTTAAACGAAGGCGCTGACAAAGACAGTGGCGGTAGCATACATACTATGTACGTATTTGACATTGAAACTGGATGCGATACTTTGACGATTGTATATATACATATGTATGTATGTGTGAGTGTGTTTTGTGTGCTTTTTACCAGAAATATCGGTCAATGTGAGATATATAATTGAAATACGAAGATATTCCTTTCCTGATAGTGGTATGTCTATATGGCACAAACGGTTTGAATCGGTTTAATAATTCCTTTAGCTTCCATATATGATTTTCGAACTTCTGGGTGACTTTTTACCGCAAATATCGATTAATGTAGGAAATATATAATTAAATTTTTAGGGATAATCCTTTTCTCATGATGGTATATCTGTGTGTCAAAAATGGGTTCACTCGTGTTAATATTTCCCTTAGCTCCCATATAGCTAACACAACGATTTTCGAACCTTCAGATGACTTCATCATATATCGGCCAACATATGGGTTATCTCAATTAAATTTAGAGCGAATGTCTTATTTGTAACATGTATCATTGTACTTTAAAAGGATAAAATTGTCTGTAAACATAACACACTTATTCTTCTTTACTGGCGTAGGCACTGCTTTCGCGGTTAAAACCTTCCTCCTTTTTGTTGTTTGGCGCCAATTGGAGATTCCAAGTGTAACCGTGTTTTTCTCCACCTGGTATTTCCAAAGGAGTGTAGATATTTATCGTCCTCTGCTTTCCCCAGCGAGTACTGCGTCGAATACTCTCAGAACAGGTTTTCATCCATTCGGATGACATGACTTAGTCAGCGTAGCCGCTGTCTTCGATGATATTCCATAGAACTTTTCTCTTGAAAACTTGTAATGCTGACTCATCCGCTGTTATGACCGTCCATGCCTCTGCACCATATAGCAGAGTCGTCGCAGGATGGGGATAAGTGACTTATAGACTTGTACCTACTCCATTCAGATCTGCAGCTCGAATTATATTCTTCAAGAGTAAATGGAAGTCGCATGGTGAAAGTCGCCTTGTCCTCGTTTATCTCGAACTGCTCGGAAAGGGCCTTTCCCGATCCTAACGGAGCTTTTGGTATTCCTCAACGTCAGTTCATACAGCCGTTTTAGTTTTGCGGGGATACCAAATTCAGACATAGCGGTATAAAGCCATCTCCTTTTTGTTCTGTCAAAGCAGCTTTGAAATCGACGAAGGGGTGGTGTGTGTCGATCCTCATTTCACGGCTCTTTATCGAGATTTGGCGCATTTTTGCCTGTGGCAATACTATCCTCAACTTCAATACATTACTCACTAAACCAAATAACGATTTTTGCTATTCTAAAAAGTTTTATGCCAAATCGATATCTATCCATTTGTTTTCAAACAGGTAACTTTAGTAATATGTATTCCGAGTTGTATAAGTGCAATCGGGTTATTATATAAGGCGTTAGAAAGATAATATTTCGTTCTAAAACCATCTCATCCAGTTTTGTGATTTCTTGACTCAGTGTTGTTCGAGTAAGAGTAAAAGATGGACATCAACCATGATAAAATACGACATATTTTACGAGTTTTCTACGATAAAGCCGAAAACTCCAGCCAGACAGCTGAAAGTGTGTAGTGTTTATGGTCCTGATACTGTTATAGTCAATCACGCTCGATTTCGGTTTCAGCGACTCCGTTTTTTGGTGTCAAAGGTGCACCATTTTATAGAAGGTCAATTGTCGAAAATACGATAAAATAGTGAAAATCGTTCAGGCCGTCAGTCATGTCAGCACTCCTTCGATTGCCCAGCCCCAGAACATTACACAAAGAACCAAAAGCAGCCGAATGCCGCGGAAATCGTAGACTGAATTCCCATTTGGGAATCCCTGGTGATTCGCAACAAAACCTATCAATATTTGAATTTACTGTTGGTAAAAAGTTTAGTCAAGTGAAGTGAAAACGGTCGTGATCGAATCGCGGTGAGCCGGCGCAAATGGGGACCAAGTCGGGCTTGACGGTCAGGAAGGTCCTGCAATAGGTCTGGTGCGATTGGCAAGAACTTTTAATTTAGACTTGTACTGTCAACGACTAGACCACCTGAAGGAAGTAATCGACCAAAAGAGGACAGCTTCGGCTAATTGGGGAAGAATTGTGTTCCATCAGCTTATAGCGAAGATTTTGCTGGTAAAAAATCGGCTAAAGCGGATCTTTCTGACTATGCTAAACAATCTACTTCTTCTTTATTGGCGTAGACACCGCTTACAGGGTAATAGCTGAGTTTACAACAGCGCGCCAATCGTTCTTCCTCTTCGCTGTTTGGCGCAAATTGGAGATTCCAAGTGTAGCCAGGTTCTTCTCCACCTGGACTTTCTAACGGAATGTAGGTCGTCCTCTTCCTTTGCTTCCCCCGTCGGGTACTGAGTCGAATAGTTTCAAAGTTGGAGCGTTTATATCCATTCGGACCACATGATCTAGCCAGCGTTTTTAATTCGCTAAACTATATTAATGTCGTCGTATATCTCATACCTTTGTCTCGAAAAATTGTAATGTCGACTCATCAGATGATATCATCAACAATGTCTCTGCACCATATAGCAGGACGGCAATAATGAGCGACTTATAGAGTTTGGTCTTTGTTCGTCGGACGGAGTAGGATATTGAGAAATAAGGTCCTCTCTCGACGTACAAAGAACAACTCTATGCTAAAGTGGTGGATTTCTTTCTATTTGGTCTTGCTAGTTACACGAAACACGGTTAAATTATGACGACTATTGCTTGTTATATCTATTATGCTATAAGTACTTATCCTTTTTGTATATCACTTCAACCTACTCACCTACTGACAACACGTCATTAGTGAAACTATTCACGAGTAAATTCGATTTCGAATTGTACAGTTGGTTGAAACAGGTGAACGGTAAAATAGTTGAACAGTTAATTGTTGGCAGTTGTAGTGTTCACACTTCCTTCCTTTGGCGGCATTGTCTGGTTAATATTTTGTTTGTTATGTTAGCCAGGCAATTCGAAAGTGAGTACGACACACATACATACATACAGTGGCACATTCACAGATACGAAAGTCCGTACAAGCTGAAGGACATTCGTGTTTAAACGCATTAGCTTTATTGTTGATTAATTAAATATGCCAGTTTTATTTGTACACCGTTATTTATGCGTTTCTTAAATTCCCTCCTTTTTTACCCAAGGAACCGTTGAGTTAACGACAGTATTGGGTGCGCTTTTTGGCGTCGTCACTTTGATGTTCTTATTTTTCCTTTACGTACATCGCAAATGGTGCTTTCATGCTCGACACGGTCTAAATTGTTGCGATGAGAAGATAAACGCATCCAAATACACGCAAAAAATGTGTAAGTGTGAGTATAATCACAAATAATTGTGAAGAGAGATTAATTGCAATTATTTTTGTTTTTTGTAAATTAAATTGTTTGTACATAATTAATTTGTACATTATTCTGTAGCACGCAAACGCCGTTATGATAATACCAGCTCTGATTCGGAGGAAGATATATTGCGGCGCTTACGCTTGCAGCAGTCACGTAATTTGTCAACGAACAGTAATTTCAATAGTTACGGTGTGCACCAGCAGTCATCGTATCTGCCACCGTCTCCGCCAAATCCCCAACACAGCTTCAATTATACGCCGAACGAATTGCAGCGCGTTACGATAACACCACGTTTCGATCCGGCGCGTGATCCGTTGGCCATAGCGGAGCGTGGCAAAGTCGGTATTCCGTCCTCGCATAGTGAGTGCAGTTCGAATGACTCGGAGAAGGCCTCGGTCGACAGTCATACGGGTATTTTGACCGGTGACAGGAAAGGTAACAGCTGAACTGAAGTCATTAAAAAAACAATTTCTAAGAAACATTTAAACACTTCGCAGAACGTCTTCAAAGTAATGGCGGCACGAATAAATCGAGCGAATGCAGTGCTTCGTCTTCGCTGAAGGAGTCGCGCATCGATAATCGTGCGGATTTGCCAAAAACCAGCAGTAATAGCAGTAGCAGCAGATATCAGAAGATATCGACGGCGTCTGCGCGTCAAGACAGTTTAGATGATGTGCCTGATTTGCATAGCAATAATAATAATATTCATAACAGCAGTAATAATAATAACGAAGATGTAAGTTTACGTGTAGACAGTTATTTAGTGCACATTGCCTCATCATTTCATGTACTTTGTAGGAACCACTTTTCGACACCAGCGATTTGCGTTCCATCAAATCGGACGACACTTCGGTGCAGAATCAATTCTATGGTAAAAGTGGCAGTATCGAAATCTCCTTGCTGTACGATGCACCAATGCGTAAGATGACTGTGCATGTGATGCAAGCCCGCGGTCTACCCACTTTGGGGAACGGACAAACGACGCACACGCAGGTGATTCAAGCTAAGGAATTGTGAAACTATTTTAATGTATCGTCATAAGATCCGGTCACATCTTTATGAGATTTGTAACGAACAAGCATTAACCGAAAATCGATAGATTTCGAACATCATATTCATGTCTCTTACAAAACCGTATCGTGTCTTAACTAACTTAATCATTTATTGGGATTAGGTTTGTAAAAGTCGAGATACCCTACCAAAACATATAAAATCCGTGATGCTATGTCCAGCGCATAGCGCATAGACTTCAGACTTTACATATCCCTACAGGAAAAAGTCTAACGACCGGCCCAAAAAGTGAAATTATTTGCTCACCGAAGTGTTATCTTAATAAATCCAAACAAAATTTCGCCGAGATCACGAGCTTTAATTTCAGTCATCAAATAGTCGGATAGCATGGTTCTCATCGGCATCCTTTTGAAAAAATATGGTCCGATGATTCCACCGGCCTACAAACCAGACCAAACCGTGTTTTTCTGGATGAAATGGCAGCTCCTGAATCTCTTCGGGTTGCCCTTGGTCCCAAATGCGACGAATTTTTATTTGTTCACATGCCCATTGAACAAAATTCCACTGAACAAAATTTGGCACGAAAAGGTCAAATTTTCTTGGAATTTTTCAAGAGCCCATAGAGCAAAGCGATGTCGCTTGGGAAGGTCGAGCCATTTCAGTCCTTGCACAAGCTGTATTTTGTATGCTTTCAAATTTAAGATCTCGTCAATACGCCGAGTCGTGCCCTACATGGATCCGAGTCGCTTCGAACGGCGCCGAATCGATTCTCCACGGTCATTGTGTATACTCTCTGCTATGGCTGCTATATATTTTGTCTTTGCCAAACAATACTGAACCAAAATAACATGACAGCTTGACACGACTCCCGCGTGATCTGTCAAAAAAAGGCTATTCAAAAAAATACCTTTATTTGGATCACACCTAACTTAAAAAATTAGTTATTGGTCAACCTTAGAATTTACTTAGCGATAGTTTTTAAACTCAAGTCACACTTTCAGGTCCGTCTTCTTATGTTGCCAAATAAGAAGCAAAAGCATAAGACTAAAATTCGCTCGGGCGAGAATCCACAATATATGGAGAGTTTTCTGTTACATCGAGTCAATCCAGAGGAGGTTAACAATATGGGACTGCGTGTACGAATATACGGTTGCGAACGTTTACGGAAAGAACGTCTAATTGGCGAGGCGTATGTTAGTTTCGCCACAATTGATTTACAGTTGGAGACGAATTTGTGGCTACCATTGGAGCCGAGGAGTACGGCATCTGTAAGTATTTTTGTATGCAAATCTTGCTTTGAAAATTTAAAATAATTTTAAAATTTCTTTACTCTCATGGCGCTTTATAGGTTTTGGGCTCAAATAGTGATTTGTTAAGTCTGGCGCGTTCAGATAGTGCCGGTTCGACCACATCGATGCAACATGGTGGTGTGCCAGAACTACTCTTAGGTTTAGGTTATAACGGCGTTACAGGGCGTTTGACAGTGGAAATTGTCAAGGGTAGTCATTTTCGTAGTTTATCAATGAATAAGGCGCCCGACACATATGTAAAGCTGTGCTTAGTTAGTAGTATCGGGCAGGAGATATCGCGAGCGAAAACATCAACGAGACGCGGCCAACCACATCCGCTCTTTAAGGAGACCTTCGTCTTTCAAGTAAGAACTATATTTTTTTGATTTAATTTTTACTTATAAGCACCGTTGTATGCGTTGCAGGTGGCACTTTTCCAGTTGAACGATGTGACGCTTATGGTTTCCGTTTATGCGAAACGTAATATGAAAAAGAATGAAATGGTCGGCTGGTTTAGTATGGGTCTAAACTCGTCCGGACCAGAGGAGGTAGCGCACTGGGCGGATGTACGCGACTTAGCCAAGGGCGAGCTATTGGCGCGATGGCATGTGCTAGTAGATTCCTGATTCGAGCAGTTGGGACAATCTTCACGTCGCGGCAGTGCCCTAGGCATACTAGGTTTTGCGACGAAAGAGAAGTCCAAATCGAAGAAGTTGAAGGAGGAGGAGGAGGAGGAAAACGATGTGAACCGTGATATTGGTAATGTGCCGGACAAAGCGGTGGCCGTCAACATTGAGGCCGGCTTAGAGCTCGACTTTGTTTAGAGAATTGGGTATAACCAAACGACTTTTTTGTAATGTAAATCACACGACGCAAATTTTTTGTGTATTTACGAAACATAAAACCAAATAACCAAAATAAAATTTGTATAGCAAAGTTAGTTTTCTGTAAATACCGTTACAGAAAATGACACAGCTAAATCGATAATTGTCACTTTAAATTACAAAACAAGGAAAGAATAAAAAAACCGTAAATAAATCAAATACAAATAAACATATTCTATATTTAAAGTAAAATATGTCACTTTACTAGTAAACAAATTACGCACAGTAAATATTTTGGTAGCGAAGTCATAATACTAAACGAGTATAAGAGGCATTAAATAAGAGACTAGTAACCTGATAAAACTGGAATTTCATACAAATAATGCTCTATGATAAATAAGTAACCTGTTGATGAACTGAAGCAGAGAATTTGTTGTTTTTTAAGGAACTAAATATTTGGATCGGCTTTACCGTTGTTCGATCCATCGTAAGGAATATTGAATTTTGTGATATGCGAATGAGTATTAATTGTGAAATGAAATGTATTTGCAAAATATTTGTTTAAAAATAACTGGCTGTAGAGGCGAGGAAATTTACTAGGGATTTTTGGTACAACAACAATTGAACAATTTGCTTAACTTGCGCTTACGAAGGCAGTGGGCGCAGAACTTTGTGAAATTTTATTATTTTTTTTTAGTTTAAGCAGGGATTTTTCGATTAATTGCAAATTCTGTAATTTTTTGTAACGAACTCTATGAGTTGTGCGTGCTTGCAATTAAATATGTATTAGTATTATATAATTAAACCAAAAAAATAACAAAACTTATCATATCAAATCAAAAATATAACTGTATTATTAGTACCTTGCCGATTTTCGAAGGCAATTCTTGATCGATAAACTTTTTATTTTATTTATACATTTTACTTCACTTGTGGATCGTGGTAAATATAATTTCAAATGCCTTAATAATGCGCGAACTGCTTTTAATAAAATTTTAAATTAAGTTTAATATTATAACGGAGCTGTTAACAGTTACTACGCTTATTTTAAATAAATGCAACCTATTTTGTTAAAATTTTATGCTTGCTAGCTTTGATTTTCCACATTTCAAAAAAAATGTTAAACAATTTTGAGTATTCAAAAAACATTGGCACACAAATAAAAAAAGATATTTTTGAAGAACAGTTACAAGTAACGATAGGTAAATGATAAGGACAATTTTTAATCAAAATGAAAGGTATGAACTTGTTAAATAAAGTATTTACTCACTAACTAAAGAACTTTACTCAAATGCATACATACATACACAAACAGAAATATAAAAGCGTTTGTGTGCAAATATAAAATAGTCAAAAAAAGTAATAAGAATTTATGCATGAAAGAGAAAAACTTAAGCAACATTAACTAACTTTGTTATTTCTAACTAAATTTATTTTTTTATATAACAATGCATTAAAGTATAAAAATTAAGAAAAACAAAATAAAAACCTTAGCTTAAAATATCTATTTTATTGGTTAGTAAATCCAAACATAAAAAAACCATAAATAAATAAAAACATACATACGAGTATATTCCCAAGAGACTTAAAATATTAAAAAAACAAAAACACAATGTAAGTTAAATATCTTTTTTATACGGAATAAACAAAGTATACACAAATACAAACTAAATTATTAAGTAACACATACTAATGCATATTATAAATACCGATTTATGACTACAAATATACTTAATGTAGTATTTGCCTATATTTTAATACATACATACATACTTAGGTAAACCTTAAATATCTTTATGTGCTAATTTTTACAAATTTTTAATGTTGCATTTCATTATAGGTGTGTCCACCAGCTTAAAAATGAATGAGTAAATTCGATTTTTCAACCAATTAATAAACTGTCACACATTTTTATATATTTCCGTAAAAGAAAACAAAAACAATTTGCGCTAAAGAGCAAATTTAATAAACATACAAATGCCTCAATGCATAAATGGCAATAACTGTCAGTTAAAGTGGAATTGGCACTTAAGTACAAAATTCTGTTCAGAATTCATTTTTTTTATATTGTTTGACCAACAGCGTCAAAGAGTCAATAAATTTGCCATTTTTGATTAACGGAAATGACGATTTAGCGGTCTCTTCTTTGAGTTTACTTCAAACAGTTTTACAGCCCACGAAATGATAGCCGAACGGTCAGATGCAAATTGATTTCTTTTAATGTTTGAAAAAGGTGGCCGCAAAAATTCGCAAAGTCTTTACTTTAAAATAATAATACAAATACAAGCTAAAACTTTTTTGACAATCTTCAGTCAAATTTACTTCATTAATACTTTTTATCTGCTCTGCCAAAGTGTTTCCTGTTTACAAATAATTATTATAACATGGTATATTTAGTTTGCCACGAAGTTTGTAACACTCAGTAGGAAACTTCGCAGACCCTATAAAATATGTACATATGTATATATGTACATATGTGAAAAGCTGAATTGGTTTAGCGAAGTCCATCTGTCTGTCTGCCTGTTTATAAGCGAACTAGCGCCTCAATTTTTTGAGATATCGATCTTAAATTTTCCATACCTACTTTTCTCATCAAGAGGTTGCTCTTTTGTCAGAATCGACGATTTTGGGTCATCATACAATGTAGTTGCAATACTATTGGATCCAAAAAAATCCAATTTTTGTATGGAACATTTTTTTTATTTGAAAAAAAAAAATACTTTCTAAAACAATTTCGAATAAAGTGTCGAGATTGGTTCACTATAGCATATAGTTGCCATACAAACTGACCGTTCCACAACAAGTTCTCGTATGAAAAACTTTTTTATTTGAAAAGATATGTTCACGAAATTTGGCTTGAATTAATATCCAAAACAAAGGTAAAATTCCGAATAAATTGTCTAGTTCGGATCACTATGGCATATAGCTGTCATACAAACTGACCGTTCAAGTTCTTGATGGAATTTTTGATGTTCGTGAAGAGAATTAGATATTCGGTGCAACCGATTTTAACGTTTTTTCTTGCTGCAAAGTCCAATTTACTTCATTAATCTTTTCTTTGCTCCTTCAGAGCAACTCCAAAAATGGCTTTTTTTCGTTATTTTTTCCAAGTATTATTGCAACTTAGTACCTTGAAAAGTTGGAAAAGTTAAAAAACATACATACCTACACAAATAAATATAAGTAAGCGCATTTGAAAATGCAGTTAGAAAATGTTAAGAAATCTACAGGATACGCACAAAATTGTACTTGAAGGATGGCAGTTACATGAACAGTATTGCAAGAGTTTATGGCATAAAAACAATTTATCAAATATTTGGATATTTAAGTAAAAAAGTAATGGAACATTAGCGAGTAGTTTCTACTAAAAGACAAGTAACTAGATTATGCAAATTTGGCGAGCGGTGCCCACTAAATATGACACGTATTAAAGGAAATATTTATGGATTTTTCGCGAAAAGTTTTGAAACTGAAATGAAATTAAAAACGAAACCAAAAAAAAAAATGCATTGTTTTGTGTAAAATGAACATATTGTAGCAGGGAATGTCAAATGCATACTTGGTACAAGTGTCAAAGTGCTAACGGAACATTTTGCATGATATTTAACAAATACCCAATTGTTGGTAAAATGTACTGACAGTCAGTGTATGGCTACAATTCCGTCTACATGTGAATGAAAAGTATTAAAATTGAGCTCAATGAACTCATTGCTAAGTTGCACACACACACTTTCTAAAGCGAAAACAAAAGAATTTTCTTTCTTGTTCGAAACAGCAACATGAAGTTGCAATTGTATGGCCACAAGTGTCGCATGGCAAAATAAAAGTTTAAAAATAATTTTTTTAGCGTAATTATAATTAACATAACATAAAAGCTTTAATTAACAAACTAATTGTAATTACTACCTTATCAATGTTGAATGTTGCTACTATGCCGCTGCACATTCCCCAGCAAATACATATATACATACATACATAAATTAGAAGTACAAATAAGTTTGGAAAAATGTGAGCAGTTAGCGCCAAAAGGTGACAAAGAAACTGAAAGTATTGTATTATTGAAGGAAAATGAGTAGATAATACAAAAACAATTGGACTTATACTTGCAACGGCTGGAGAGGTCATTCCATGTCGTTTAACATCATTAAAAAGATAATGTTAAATAATTTTTAATGATATTTTTAGCGAAAGTGAAGTTATTTTTATATTCAAAACTATAGATGTGTTTTTTAATAAGATCCAAAGCGGACTAAATGTTTTTTATTGCTGTTATCTGCATATTTGTATGTATGTAAAAAGTATTTACATGGCTATTTAAGTAGTATATTCATACAAAAATATTTCATAAAAAAACAACCGTTTAAAAAGTCAGCACTATCTACTATCCGAAACCTACCTAAAGAATTTTTTATTGAACACCATGTATTGTTGCTCTCTAATTAACACTTTCTAGGTATAGACACAGAAAAAATGATGATGATGGAGATAATTATAACAACATAATCAAATTAACATGCTTAGCGGTAAATTTAAAAAATAATACATATATGTATATAAATACATATATATTACGGAAAATAATATGAAGAAGAACCCTGCATAACACAAACATACCATTTATTTACCATAACTGTTTTAGGATGTTCGTTATATGCCAAGTTGAATTTGGTTTGTGCAAACGCCGCCTTGAAGTTGCAGTTTGTGCACTAAAAATAAGAATTCGATGTTTCCAAAAAGTTTTTTTAACTCTTTATTTTAAATTATTATTATCCGTAAAAATAAGAATCCAATGTAAGCAAACTCGTTATTTTAAATTTCAAACGTGCCTAAATTATTTTATTTTTCCATACATTTTACTAATAATTTTTTGAAACTTTGCAATAATTTTTTAACTTCAAAGCAAATAAACGTAAAAAGGGTGATATTCTAATATACAATTATTTGCTCTACAAAAAAGTCTAAACAGTTTTTTTTTCATGAAAATATACCTTTAAAATTATACGCAATTAAAGTTATGCCTTTAAACTACTGTATTCATATGTATAGCACACCCTGTCGTATGAGCAACACAGAATGTAGAAAACATTTGCATGAATGCACTTGTCATTTCATGCATAACTTCAAACGCGTTTACCGTTTAAAAGAATACATATGTACTTTACTAGAAAAAATCGTGCGAAATCGTTTTTACTAGAATAATACAACATTTTTAAAGTTATAGATTTATTTGCTTAATATATATTATAAAAAAACTCATATTATGTATGATTAAGGGTTTAAATTGTAATTAAAGAGCGTGCTTACATTGGATACTTATTTTTAACGTAAAAATTTAAACTTCAGCGTGCCTTTGCTAAAAAACAATCAACTTGAGAAATAACGGACGGCCTAAACTACATGCATATGTGTGCTTGTGAAGTGGTCATCATATGTATACATTGTTGCTTTACAGGATAATTGCAAACACTGGGTCAGTGCGCTAATTGTCCTGCTGCTCACTTGATCTGAAGTGTGTCTTGAGACTGTCGTAATTTGAAACGAAAACCAATATTTATTTTATAAGCAACTGATTAATAACTATTACTTTGTGCTATGCGAAATTTTTATATATATAATTTATTACCTATATGCATACACACATACTTACACGTACTTGACATACAGAAATTAATATACATTTGTATTTGTAATTTCTGTTACATCATACAAACATATAAACATGAAAATTTCATTACATAACTTAACACATGAAATTACAAGGAGGTAGCGTTTGCTAGTGTTTTAATTTACACTCTAACAATTTGTTCACCAGATTTCAATATTTATTTATTCTTAGCACATTGCTGAAGCCAAATAACAATGCCTTTAAGTTTTTAATGTTAAAAACAATATCAAATAAATGTGAGAAATATTGCTTATTTTCTACATAAAAATTATAAAGCGAATATGAAGCAGTAGTTTAATATTTTTTTTAATAAAATTTAATATTACTCTGCAAGCAAAGAAGTTAAATGAAATGTTATTTAAATACCTTTTTTAGTAGTAGTCATTGAATTTTTCACGTTCTGTTGCATTATACATGGAACAAAGCAACAAAAGTTAGTACATACCATGTAAAAACTAATTCAAAGACATTTTTGTATCCTAACGTTAACAAGAAAGTAAAAAACACAAAGATTTTTAATCTTTATAATTTCCGTGTAACTTAAAGCCCATAACGAACTAATGATACAAATTAAAAAATGAAGATAATGATCATTTTGCCAATGAATGGATAATAAAAAGATGAAAAGAACAAAACTGTTATTTTATTTACATTATTTGTACGTTGTTGGCATACCAGGTCTTGTAAATCCAGCACTAACGAGTATTTTGGAAAAAAAAATATAAATATTTATTAAAAAAATATATTTAAATAAATAAAAGATATAAAAAATAAAAACACTTAACTTCGGTTACATCGAAGCCAAGTGTTTCTTCACAAGTTACAAATTGTCCGTAAAAGTACTTGATTTTGATCGCTCAGTTCGTATGACAGTTAGATGCTATATTTTCGACGTTTCCTTCTGAATGTTACAGACTTTGTGGCAAACTTAATTTACCTTGTGAAAAAAGCAACAAAAAGGTTCAGAATTTCAACTACTCTTATTCTTGACTGACTGCTTTATTATTTTTTAGTGCCCATTTGCACCTCTTAAGGAATAATAATTACGTATATACATGAATATGTACTAAAATTATTTAAAACAAAAGTGATTGTTGAGTTTTTGAGTAGTTTTCGTCTTTTTTGTCGACAATTCTCAATGACGCATACGAACAGCATGCCAACGTTAAATTTTGTACGAATTTAATTATGTATTTATATAATTATACGCAATTAACTACATACAAATGAGAAACTATACATAAATAAAGTCTGTTTTCTGTAGCAATTTCATTGCAATTCACTTGCGCCGCTTTCGTCGCATTTTCTTGAATCCACTATTGTTCCCTTCATCATCCGAATCGAAGGCGCTTTCGACAGTGGACTGCGCGAGCGATTGTTGCTGTGCATCCCATTCCTTTCGCAGCTCACTCAGCATACCAGGTGTTAGTAGACCTTGAGCGATTAAACGGTCTGTTAGGCGACCACGTGTGGAGTTTGGTATGCGTGGTTCTATGTGATAGAAATTAAAATTTTACAAATAACGAATACTTTTTGTGCTTTCACTGCTTACCACGCATATATGTGGATCTTCGTAAATTATACGTCGTATCTCCATCGGTTGCACTTTGACTGGCTTCGGAATTCTTTAGCAACCGCGTAATTTGAAACACACCCTGCTGTATAATGTCATCAAGTTCCTTCTGCGCTACACGTACTGCTGCTGCGTCGGGGAATAAATCCATAAAACGATAACTTAACCATAAATATAGATCCATCACATCGAATACCGATTCCAGGTGCATAAGATCAATGATCGTTTTGGGCAAGGCAAAGGGCCAACCACAATTCCGTGTAATGAAGTCGAAAGTGATTGGTTCATTGCGACTATACTGTCTGGCAATCTGTGGAGAGCATTTTAAAATAATTATATAAAATAATCAACATTAATTGTCTGTGAGATAGTACCTTGAGGAACATGGAGCACACAAAGGGCATCTTTTTGTTTATTGGCGCACAACAGAATACATACCGTGCACGAAGTGGCAACGGAACGTGTTCAATCATCTCAGCTAAGAATTTAAAATCTTCAATATTGCACATGAAGTATAACGAGTCATCAACTGTGCACAGATTCACAAATATATCCTGCAACGGTTCAAAAACAAAAAAATAGTTAGATGTAAACTGATATTTTCATAATAAATTTTTGGTCACAAACCATCAGATTGCTCAGTGTGGATTTTGGCAGATGGTAAGCGTAAAGCTCTATTTGATCGGCGGTAGGATGCAGACCAGCTTGTTTCAGAGGTTCAGGTTTCTGAGATAAAATCTTGCGCAAGGTCTGTAAGTCGTCCGCTTTAAAAGTGGTCACATAACCATGCTCCCACTGTGTACGAAAACGTCCAGCGCGACCGGCAATCTGCAGCGCTGACGATATGGAGATTGTATCAATTTCACGTTCGCCTTTTTCGTTCATTGAGGGTTTGATTATTGAATAAAAGATGATACGGCGTATGCTCCTAGAATAAATAAATGTAAATATGGATATAAACCGTTATTATACACAACTTACAGATTTAGACCCATGCCGATCGCATCCGTTGCGACCATCACTTTACAACTATTGTCCGGGTCATTGAACTTTGCTGCTTGCGCCAACTTAGTGCCTGGTGGTAATCCGCCATAGATGACAGCTACCTCTTTGCCTCTATAATCATTGTTAGTGTAATGTAATTTTGTTTTGTAGTTGTACTTTTTAATTTTTACCTCGCTTCAATTTCGCGCGATACCGAGTAAATATCGTTTTTACTAAAACACACAATGCAGTCACCTGGCTGCACATTGTCCAGGCTTGCCAATGCTGAATCCTCAATGGTTAGCTCGGTAAGCCTCTCGTAGTTGTGCACTTCGACGGTTTCATTTGTTGTTTCACAAATTTTTTGCAGTAGCTCTAAAGCACCGGACTCACCACAAACGTGCACTTCATCAGCGATTAGGCCAAGAAAGGCACGAGTCCAGGCCCAACCACGTTGCGGATCCCGCAATTGTTGTATTTCATCAATAACAGCAACTTCATCTGATTAAAAGAGATAGTTATTAAGAAAAAAATGCGTTGAAATATTATTTAAAAACTCACAAGGCGTGTTTACCGAAGTCATCTCTACAGTACAAGCTACATGATTTGCTGGCGTATCCTCATTAATACCAAATTTACGTTCCTCACCCGTAACAAGATCACAGGCTGTACCCTGTATTGAAAATGAATAGGTTATTTTTAGAAATGTTTAATATTATAGCTGATTAATACCCTATCATTAGCTTTGTTGAACACCTCAGTGGCTAGTAGTTTTAATGGACCACAATATACTCCTGTTTTTGCGGTCAAAAAACGTTCCATTGCATGATACGTTTTTCCAGAATTTGT
Source organism: Bactrocera tryoni (assembly GCF_016617805.1). Taxonomy (NCBI): domain Eukaryota; kingdom Metazoa; phylum Arthropoda; class Insecta; order Diptera; family Tephritidae; genus Bactrocera; species Bactrocera tryoni. The sequence continues at coordinate 67,895,965 of NC_052499.1, forward strand.
CGGTCCCGCGTGAAATACGATTTTTCGTGTAATTGCACGTGCACTGGGGTACCAATTCGCTGGTGTACGTAGATCTGAGATTTTCTTCAGATCATCCATACAGTCTAAATGAGGAAATATGGTTTTAGCGTGCCTCAGGAAATATGGAAATATATCATCAACGTGCCCCGCATTATTTAGTATGTCACTAACTGTTATGTGCAAGTCCACTGGAAGGTTTTCCGCCTCAATGCAGTATCGGCGAAATGAGGCAAAGGCTTGTTGTTGTAGGTAAGCTGTTGGAAATCGACAATTAGTGCATTCACAAAAAAAAAAACAAAATTAACTAATAGAATAAACTAACTGTCAAGTCCATTTTCCACACACAATTGTTTGATTTCACGTTTTTGAGTGAATTTGTTAAGAATCTTCAGCAATTCTGCTTTGTCCAGTTTACCCACCATTTCAGCACCCACATCATGCTCGTCTGCATTTCGCGGCATTGGTACCGGTTTGAAAAGTGTGGAAACATGCTGTGGTCCAGTCTTCTTGTTGCGCGCTTGCACATAACTGCTGAGGTGCACATATTTAGTGGCAATATGAGAGGAAACGTTTAGTGGCGATGTTGATGCGCGTAGGTTGAGATTTCGCGTGAGCGTATTAAGTAAATTAATACTACATTTAGAATTTTGCATACTTCACAATAATTTACACACCTAGCAAATTATTAATACGGCTTTTTATTATAATTAATTGAAATGTTAATTAAAAATATATACAAATTGTCATCACGATTGTGCTAGCCGGGAAAGTCGTGATGCAATTGTTTGTGCGTGCAAATGGAATGGGAAAACAGCTGAGAGAATGAATACCTAACCTCAACTATGATAAGACGAATGTCAAGAAACGTGTGAAATGTGTACAGTACGAATAAAAATTATCGGTAAACATTTCTATTTAGGGAATTTTTCGTTACAGGGAAATTGAGCACCTTTCTTGCACATAGAAATCAATGTAGAAGAGATCGTTAAAATATGACCAAACATAATTAAACCTAAAAAAAGTTGCAATGCCTTATGTTACTTTAGAACTTAGAGAAGAGTTTATTATATTTTCTGATTGGGTACCGCTGTCAATAAAATAAATGCGCTAGCAACACTGCCCGCTGTTACTGCGCAGTTGCGCAGAGTAAAATCAAAACAAACCAATTGACATTTAGGTGACACAAACAAAACCATTCAATTCTGTTGGCTAAAGAAACTTCATAAATGAGTCATTTTGTTAGATTTGCTTAAAATTCCTATAAAAAAATAAATAAAATATTTGAAACAAGTGTATCCTCGAACTAAACATGGGGTTATTCGGCAAAACTCATACCAAAGATCCAAAAGAGCAGGTAATAACGTTTGTACAATACCAATTTTGGTAAAAGTTTTGGCCTACTTGTACAGTGGTTGAGTTCATGGCCAATGCAAACCAGTTATGTATACTACATCATCCCATTTAAAATTAAAAACAAACAAAACGAAGTAATATTTGCATATGCTTGAACTAAATTGTTTATGATTCGCTTAGGTGCAAGAATGGACGCACAAAATTCGAAAGGAAAGCAATCAACTGGATCGCCAGATACGTAGTATACAGCGCGAGGAGGAGAAAGTGAAGCGGTCCTTAAAGCAGGCAGCAACAAAAAATGATCGGGACACTTGTGTCATCCTCGCAAAAGAAATTGTGCGTGCACGTAAAGCGATAAATCGTATTTACACATCTAAGGCACACCTTAACTCCATACAGCTACAAATGAAGAACCAATTGGGTAAATAGTTTGCGTTATACATACATACATATATCCATGGGATTTAAGACAACACAAATACTTTTGTTTTGTAGCTACGTTACGCGTGGCCGGCTCGTTACAAAAATCCACAGAAGTAATGCAAGCTATGCAGAATTTGGTACGTTATCCAGAATTAGCCGGCATAATGCGAGACATGTCGAAAGAAATGATGAAAGCAGGCATAATTGAGGAAATGCTCGACGAGACAATGGATTCGCTGGAAGAGTCTGAAGAGATGGAAGAGGAGGCGGCAAAGGAAGTAGATAAAGTCTTATGGGAAATTACGGATGGTAAACTTGGTGAAGCACCGTTACCACCTGAAGGTATCGCCGCCGAAAAACATGAAGTACCCGCTGCCACAGTAGTTGAATCCGAAGATGAAGCTGGTGAAGAGGAGGAAGATTTGCAAGAAATGCAAAATCGTTTAGCATCGCTGCGTTCATAAGCGCCTGCAGTGGGCTATTGAGAAACGCTGACGTAAGCGCCGAACGAATGGTAATATAATTTTAAGTTTGTTTGCGAACACTGCTGAAAAACAGGTCGTTTGCGTTTTTACGTGCACATTTCAATGTTTCGAAGCGAAGAATAAAAACTTTTACAACGGAAGCAAAAATTTCAAATTTGAAAAAAAAAAATTTAACAGCTAAAAATCTCATTTGCAAGTTTTGTATATTTACATATGTACATATAACTTGTAAGTCTTTACATTGGCAATTTGAAGAAAATTTATAACATAAATTATTTATAGAAAAATATTTTGCACACCAAGTGTACTTTCGCTGTAACTTCAGTTGAAATTTAACATTGAAGGCTAATCTAACAATTTAAGTATTCCATCTAATATTTAATAATATTAATAAATATTTATAAAATCAATTACATAACTTAATGATATATTAACGATTTTGTAAGTGAAAGAGTGTAGAGCTTTCATGACAGAGGCAAAATTTATTACTTAAAATATACAAGTTTTATTTGTACAGTTCTTTCTGTCTTTACATATGTATGCGTGTGTATTTGTTTTGCAATATTAAAGATTTCCTATGTTGAAGATAATTTATCGAAAAGGTTTTATGTTTTATTTTAAAGCTAAATAATTCGTATAAGTCAGAAAACATTGCGTATTTTTGTTTCTACATCTTATGCGTCATTCTATTTAAAAAGTTCGTTTGTATCCAATTTCCGATGATATCACGTATGCCCATAAAACTTAATGTTTTCTTCGAATTGTTTTTTGCTCACTAGTTAAGTTGTTTTAGAAATTACGTTTTAGTTAAAATAAAAAAGCAGATAAGCAATCTTACAAATAAGTACAATGCTTTAAGTAATTTCGGCAGTTATCAAAGAGCTTCAGACGATTTTAAAGGTATTTGTCAAGAGTTGAATTAACACCAGAAAAAATGTTAACTTTGCCTGCACCGAAGCTATAACAGCTTTGACAAACACCGTTCCCACTACAATCGGATCAACGTAGCTGGAACGGACCCGTATTTTTTTATCCTGCCAAAGACTGTCAACTCTGCAGAATTCTGCCGCTACAACATCAGCCCTCGACATATACAAATGTTATAATTTAAGCACACGGTTTTGATGGGTCAGTTTGTATGGCAGCTACATGGTATAGTGGTTCGATCTGGACAATATTTTCAAGTATTGGATCGTTGCCTTTGAAAATTATCTACATATGTCTAAATTCTCGAAAATATTTCGTCAAATAAAAAGAACTTGATTTTGATTGGTCAGTTTTCGACAAATGTGAAGCTTTTTGGAGAGAAAAAGACAAGTGCTAAATTTTCAAGATCGAAATCTCACATTACTTCGCGTATGGAACAGATAGATGGACATAGTGAAATCGACTTAGCTCGTTGCTCTGATCTTTTATATTTACATGCATTTTTGGGCCTCTGTCGTTTTCTCCTTAATATATCCTCTTCAGGGTATAAACACCAAAATGAAGTTTCAATGCTTTGGCGTTCTTATGTTCTTGAGGCAAAACATTGAGGTGAAAATACTTTTGACTTTAATTATATTATTTATATGGCTTCTTTCCTACAGAGTTTCACCGTTATCGTTTTAGAATGAAGGTCTCTCTTTACGGCGCCTAGAGCATTATATGACTAAAAAATATCCAAAATTTTAAAGTAAACAAATGGATATAAGCAGCAACTTTTAGGTGACTCAGTACAAACACTGTTTCTTTATTTGAAAGCTTTAATTAATTAAATTGCAAAAACAAAATACTCAAAGACACCTTTTTAATTGTGTTGTTCCCTTCTTCCAGCGCTTAAATATTGCGTCTGTCAAATTATGCCAATTTAGAGCTACAAATAAGCTCACAGACCGGATATGACAAATGAGTTGGGCAGACAGACAGCCACCCACATTGGCGGTATATGTAAGGTTAGTGGTGGTGGGGGCAGTCGCTTTATATTTTACGGCCATCTTTTTGAAATGACAACAATAAAGACGACATTTACATTTTATTTTGAGCATCATTTTGGTTTTATCTAAGGTGAAAATGATAAAGCGGGAATGTAGTTTCTTGAACAATACAACAGGCGGCGAATTGCACTGTGGTGAAATGGGTGATGAGAAATGTTCGTGTGTATGGAGGAATGAGGGAGGAAATTTTGAACAATAAACTTTAAATGTGTTCGAATAATATGTAAAATCTATAACTGAAATTATATATGTATGTGTATATATACATATTTAACTATAAATTTAGGAACAAAGAAGCTAAATATGCATTGTCTTTAAAGAAGTCAGATATGAAAATTGAATTATAATTTAAAACACTACTTGAATGCTTAAATAGAAAAGATTCTTAAAAACTTGTTTAAACCACACGGTGCATACCTTTTAAACAAAAAGAAGTAGTGGGTGGAAAATTGTTAAGATAAATGTGTTACAATATTTAGGGCCAAGATATTTGTCCTCCAGGCGGAACCGTTACAAAATTTAAATTTTTTACGCTCAATATAGTTGATGACATTGATGAGATTGTTTACTACAGTTGAGGAAAAACTTTTTGAGATTAGCATTCTTTACTCGTTGAAGCCAATAAATTTGAGGAGATTTGGTTTCCCGAAGAAAAATTGTTGCGTTATTAATTGAAGGATACAGCGAGACTTCTCTACTAGAATATCCATATAATCCACATCTTTACATAGTCAAACATACAACGTAACTAGAAGACACCGAATAATCTACACTTCCTCCGGGGCTGAAGAGATAGACCTTGCATGAGCGGTCGGTTATAATGCGTAAGATTTCGATTCAAAATACAAAGTTAAGAAGAATTAAAGCGAGGATTCCGCTGCGAGGTTTTATCCCCCTTATACTGTTTAATTACTATATCTCGACACCACTATGGGAAATCTTTTTTACCTTATTCGCTGAAGATTGTACGAAATTGTCATTGGGCACTGTAATCGATGACATGTGTTTGAGAGTAAACGTCTATTTAAACGACTTTTATCGCTTCTTCACTGCTAGGAGTCTTATACTCTCCCCTAGGAAAATCACAGTAACTATATTTTAAAACCGGAGTACAGATCTCAACATTTTTGTCGACAGTCAACAAAAAAACATTTTGAGCTTTATTTTTAGTTTTCCGTACCCCCTCTTCGCATATGGCACGATCATTACCAAGGTACAAGTCTTCAGTAAGATTATCAAGTCGTTAGTCGGCAGTCGGCATCACCATTATATCATCGTCTGAATACAGCAGGACGCGGCTGAAGAAGATATAAACTTGCAGTCCGGACACTTACTGGATGTCTCGCATTGAACAACTACACAGTACGAGGCGAATACTCCCGGTTAAAGAGCACTACGTAATTTTCTCCAAGCAGTTTCTGATGGGATTATTTCATCAGCATTGCAGTCATCTGCAGAACCGCCTCCAACAACACATCCAGAGAACTATTCTGCAATACGCGACAAGATACCCCACCATACTGATGAAATTTCGGTCACCACTAACTTCAGACAATGACTGATCTCTATTATCAGTGGACCTACTAATATCTTGATTGACACGCGCCCATTGAACGGCGCTCTTAGAGTTCAAACAGCACCTATCACAGACCAAGAGCTCGAGCCGTCATGTGAAACCACGGGAGCCTTGCGCCATTTCGATTTGAACATTGTAGTAGATCAAATTCCTAACATGCTAAACTTATATCCTGCATGTAAAGAGGTTCCGTATAATATAAAGCAACTGTCGTTTGCCACACCAATTCGACTCACATTAAACCCTTTTCCCTATAGTCTAACCCCGTCGACACAGCTCGTTTCTATTATCTACCGTTAACTGACTTCGATGACAGTTAATTTTGTACTTTTCCTTAAACAGGATCTACATATTTCTACGTTACTGTAATCCACCTGGATTTTAACCATCCAAGTGCCATTCTTTGAATGAACTAACCGTATTCAGCCTTCTGAAGGACCAACAAAAATGTTTCTTGGTAGACTTAGTAGACCTATATAATAGAGTTCCTCACGAACTCTGATTATTCTGATGTTGGTCTCTAAGTAACCAGAGGAAAATGTGAAAACGGTTCTGACATATCTGCTAATTTTGAAGATAAACTGTTATTGAGTAAAAATTAGCTTAATTTAGAGGTTACTGCCCAGTTAGGAGCTTAATTGTGAGTGTTTGACTCATTACTTGCACCTGAAATCATTACTTCCTAGCAAGTGACATGATTTCTTTGATAAAAGTTAATTATTTCAAGCAATTATAATGAAATAAAACAATAGCAAGGAACAAAATAAATCAACTAATAAATAATCTTAAAAGAAAACCCTTCAGTATGCACATACATATGTATATACGAGTGTATGTGTGTACCCATAATTGAATTTGCTTTTCCTATAACTGTTATTACTAGGCTAGCTTTAGGCATTTGTCTTATACAAATTCATGAGTGAACACAATCGTAGATAACTACATACATATATGTATATCACTCGTACTATAAACATTTACAACAATAACTATGATTGTATAGCTTTTGGCTAATCATACCGAAGGCGATGCGGAATTAAATGTTATATGCCGTCGGCTCGAAGATGGAATTATTGCTTGTGTCACCAATAACAATGCCTAAGTCAAATTGGAATTGACACTTCAATGGACTGTTAAGCAGTGATCGTCACATTTGTGTTGCTGCTGTTGGTGTTATTACACTTGTTATGGCTTTCATTACGACAATTGGCTAAGCTGACTAATGCATATTATAAACATCTATACAAATTGCCTGTACTCGTATACATATATGGGTGTGTATGTGTGGGTAAAGAAGGACATAAAATGTTGGCGTTTCGTTGCCGAGAGGGCGTAAGTGAAATTTATCTTTATCCCGAGGTTGCGTTTATTTCCTCTAACTTATTTTATGACCATGACGAGAAAAATAAGCAAAGCGTTCGATTCACGTTCGAAGATACATATAAAAAGCATATAAAATACACACCTACTATATATACAAATGTATATAGAGGATACTGAACAATGTTGGTACAATGAGCAATTATGCATACTCTTTTTATTATCCTGAATTCGGATTTTCGGCGTGACTTTGAATTGGTTCTTGCCCGTTCGGTTCTTCAGATCCCCTCCTCACCCAAAAAATTTATAATGAATGTACAATGTATGTGACACGATGCTGCTGAAGCTCTTCACTGAAGGTTAGAGAGGTGTCGGCTCCAGTATGTGGATAGATAGAGACTGTACTGCGTACTAAGATAGCTGAAACTACTGTGGGTCAAAAACTATCGTCGTCCCTTTCACAAAGCTAAGGTCTCTTTCGGTCTTGGAGCCCTTAACACTTGGTTTCAGGAAGTTTAAAAATGTCAAGTTCCTAGGCCTCACATTAGACTCAACCTTACGGCGGAATAGACATGCGGAATTAACACTGTTAACACACACTAACATTTCGGTGTTGAAAGCCAGGTTTCATCAGATGGCTGTATATCATGATCGTAAGGCCTATTGTCACTTATGCAGCGGTTGCTTGGGTATCAAAGTCAATGCAGTCTCGAAGCCCAAACGCCAGCACTTGAAGTCATGCTGAAGCTCACACCGCTCCATCTAGTGATCGAACAGGCAGCGAAGCCATGCTGTTCATGGCAGTAAAGTGGTATGGCATAGGGAAGATAATTTCGTCACAACAAATGAGGGCCTTAGGGGAAGACACACACCAGGCCCTTCTTTCAAGAGACGACGTTATGAAGAGAATAAACTTCACAAAGAAGTTTAAAATTACTCTCGGCAGTAAGGCGGAGTAGAGTGATTCCACACTCGACCTACTACTAAGATGCAGAACTTTCTTGTGGTACAGTGACGGCTCCAAAATATTTGAAGGCATTGCAGCAGGCATTGCGGGACCGCATATCAAGCTATTCATATCAATGGGATGTTTTCCGAGGACCTTACTTTGCTATAAGTCAGTGTGCAGGGATTAATCTCCAACGTAACTATCGCAACCAGCGGATCGCTATACTCAGCGATAGTCAAGCAGCACTAAAAGCGATCTCAGCTTATGAAGTCAAATCGGTATTAGTAGAAGAGTGTATGGAAAGGCTGAACCACCTGTCAGTTCTCTCGCTCTAGAGTGTGCACTGCAGGCACTTTTCCAACATGGGCATAGCCTCTTGTGTAAACTGCTGGTTTTGCGATATGGATCCGGTAACTCCAGAACACCTAATTCTAGATTGCCCAGCAAGTTGTAGAAGTGGGCTCAAGGCCCTTGGAATCATCTGCGTGGATAGGTCGCGCCCAAAAGCTCCTGGAATTGTTCACAGTACTGGATCTGTGTGTAAGAGACTTACATTTGTTTTGTAAAAAGCTAAGGGAGCTGGATCTTAGTCCTTTTGTTGAGGTTAACTTAGGTATTTAATGGATTTTCATTACTATATGAAATCCTAAAGTTATCTAGATTTCAGCCTAAACACAAAAACTAAACCCATCATGGGCCCCCAAGGGACAATCCTCAAAAGTGAAATTTTGCCTTTGAAAAACGGTTGAGTTGAGAACGTGAAAAGGAATTCCCGGAACGAACTAAAGGTTGTCACGGCCAGCTATTTTGGTCATCAAATTATGTTATAAGATATGAGCGTTGACCGTTAGTGGTATAAAATTCCGCACAGAACTATAAGTTTAGAGAACGGGATTGCTCTGAAGCAAGGATATAAAAAGACTTGAAATCTCCCTTTTCGGTTGCTAGACTCTTTTACTGGAGCTGATGGAAGCTAAGAAAAAAGGTAGAAAAATATTTTATTTTCTGCGTAAAGTGATGGTTGATGGGGCTATTTGTTGAATCAGCTTTGGAAGTTCGATGAAGAAAGGAACCGTGATAGCTTACTCTATGTATAGATGCGGCGAATATTTAAAAATAGGTAACTTTAACTTAAAGAAAAATTTTGTCAGTGTTAGAAAATCCTAAAATTTTTTCCAAGTGTAGATGCTTCTATAAATATTATGCCCCTACCATGACTGAGGATTTGCCCATAGCAGGGTAATAAAATTTAGGCGATAATTGCCATATTGGTGTATTTTATGCATGCAGTATTGCTGTTGTAATTGTTGTTGCTATATGCGCTCAATGGTTGTTGGTTTATTGTTTCTTTTCTAAGTGAGTGCGAGAACACGCCGCCGGCTGACACAAAAACAACACAAACATTGTCACGTTTGTTGCATTTAAGGGTAGCAACCCACAAACTCACATGCATTCGCCATCCATAAGCTAACGGCACACAGCAAGGGTTTGCTAAAGCTTCTGAAACATGTGTATACATATGTATGAGTGCATGTACATACATAAGTATGCATGCTTGTACAATATGTGAATGTGTGCGTGACAAAATTGTATGTCAACGCGTTAACCAATGGTCCAGCGCTGAACGCTCGGCTGGCGTGAAGTACATTAACTTAATGCCATACATTGCAATAACTTTTCATTTCATGTTTAGCGGATAAATACACAATTACGTTAATGCCATGGACGGCGCAGTGGCAACATTGTAAATACCAACAACAAGGCAATAAAGGCAACGTACAGCGAATGGCATGAGGACAATACCGAGATAGCTTTAAAATAGATAAACGAGTACATAAATTGGTTATATATGCACACGAACACACACATATGTATGTATGTAACACCCACATCCATGCTGTTATACACACACACACACACGTGCATATTTATACATTTGTGGCGCGTATTAGGTTTATTGGAAAATTCTAAATAAATTGGCAATATCTAATGCGTGCGCCGCTGGTCGGCCCTCAACGGTTTACGAGGTGCCAAGATTAAATTAGAGCGCAATTTGCTGAGAGGACATTAGAAAGTCCAATTCAATTTTCATTGCTGGAAATCATTTATTTCAATTGCAAAAGTAATAACACAATGCAATTGGCGATTTTCAGTTGGTGGAATTTATGTGGTTGTTGACATTTTACGAAGGTCTCTATGGTGAATTCGTCATTGGAGGATTTTCTTAGACATGCAATACAAACATTAGCATACTAATTGTAGAGAGGTTAAATGATCGCAGAAACAAACGGACGGTATGGGTAAAAAAAACTAGATCATAAATTGATGATGAATCTCGATAAAGCACGAAAAGACTTAAACTTAATATAACTAAGGGTTGGGTTGGTTTACGGTGTCAACAAAATAATCACACGTTCGAATGTGAGTACTAAGAAATGGATCACTCTCGAGGTTTCCTACTTATTGGGAAAACTTCAAATTTATTGGGGAATGCTTATTATAATTCGAAGGAACATTCTTTGGCAATTATTTTTTGAAGATTGTCTCTTTCAAATGTTGGTCGCGGCTACGTCTCATATGGTTAATCCATTGGGTCCAATTTCCGAAGACTCGTTCGAAGATTTCGACTGGTAACTGGCGAATGACACGCGTGTTGATTCGTTCCATGGACTGCATCAAAGCGGGATTGTCTGCATAGACTTTAGGCTATACATATCCTCACAGTAAAAAGTCTAACGATGCGATATCACCATCTTGTGATGTGTGACGATCTTGGTGGCCAATCGACCGACCTGAAAGGTGAAATTAACTGCTCACCGAAGTGTTCTCTCAATTAATTGATGGGATGTGTGGGCAGTGGCGCCATATTATCGAAACCAAATGTCGCCGAGATCACGAGCTTCAATTTCGGGCATCAAATAGCCGGTAATCAAGGCGCGATAACGGTCGTCCTTACATTCTCACTGGCATACTTTTAGAAGAAATATGGATCGATGATTTCAACGGCTCACAAACTACACCAAACCGTTGTTTTTCTGGATGAAATGGCTCTTGAATCTCTTCAGGTTTCTCTTCGTCCCAAATGTGGCAATTTTTTGTATTTACATACTCGTACTCATTCATTCAGAAAAGAGCCTCTTCGCTGAACAAAATTTGGCTCGAAAATGTCGGGTCTTCTTGGAACTTTTGAAAAGCCCATACAGCGATTTCGCTAGGGAAGGTCGAGCGGCTTCAGTTCTTGTACAATCTGTACAGTTCTTGTAGTCGAGTTGACCATTTTTTTGCATAAAATTGAAGATTCAATATAATTTCAAAATAATATTTCATTAAACTGGGAAATCGATTTTTCACTTAGAAAATCATTCGCCACAGACAGTAACTGTAGTAATAACTTGGTACCAGATCGGGGTTATAAGCTGGATGCATAAAAACCTCTCAATCAAGCTCCAAGAGCTTCTAGCGAGTCACTATTGATGAGTGTGTTGTTGTGTTATCCTGTTGTAAAACGATTCCTCTTCTTTTTTACGAAGGGGCCGCATCTGGTTGACACAAAGGTTCGAATTAAGAATTTTGCCAGTGGAAAGCAGCTCATAGTAGATTATTTTTTGTCCATCTAATCAAACACATAGCAAATTCTTCCTGACAATCAATCCTGGCTGGCCTACCGTTTACGCCGGCTTACCGCAACTCGACTACGATCTGATTCGCTTGACGAGAGCAACTTTTCATTGCCAGTAACTGTCGGCTTCAGTAATGCTAATGTAATTAGCAGCGATTCGAAAATGGGTTTGATTTTGCGTTAATGCCTGTGATGTTGAACTTCTTTTTATATCCAGCCTTATTTAAATTGTTTCCAACGGTTTTTTGTCTAATGTTTAATTTCTGCGCAATCGAAACAGCGTTTACATGATTGAAAGACTCGGCAAAATTTATCGGAACGGAATAGATGAAACCAAAATTGTGCGTGATTGGCTATTACAGTATCAACAATACTGCCCACCTGACGCCTAGCTTGCATACTCGCTTTTAAAGAAGAAAAACTGTAGAATTTGGCCTACATTATCTTTGCTGGTGTCCATTTTTGACGCATGCTGAAACGATACTATCATACTAATATCATATTGAGATACAGATTACTAAAACCTCTAAATCCATTAAAAAAATAATGGATTTTTTTTATTAGACCTTATACAAAGAAGTTGCAAATAGGCAAGCGCTGAATTTTCGATTTATTTCTGACAGTATCATCAATAGATTTATTACGCTTAAATATGTATTACATGTCATATATATGAATATTAGGGTGGGTAAACAAAAATCGAATACTTTTTTCTTTCATAATCTCAGATGATCTCTGAAAGATAGGTTTTCAGACACATCAAAGGAAATTTCCCCATGAAGGAGCTCTTCGTTGTAACAGAAAGGTTAGTATTTTCAATTTATAATTTAATTTTATTATATATATATATTTTTATTTATTTTTTTCTTATTATCAGATAGAAAAACTTATATCTCGCTTACAACTACTTGAAAAAATATCTACTTTCATAGCTTTATAGGAAATTTTCTGCTTTACAAAATGGTCTATATATTTTTTTTTGTCCTACCCTAATGTAAATGTGGTTGGATTTTATTTTCAACATTTTTGGGTTGCGAAAATATTCCAATGATATTTTCATTTTCGCCACTGAAGGCCATGACATGCCGTAAAGTAGCTCACTGACAATCACAAAAACCGCTAGTTGCATAATTTGCAACACTTCAACCCATGTCACTTTGACATTGCAAACATGTATTTGCCATTTGTCAATCATACATTTTACACGCACAGCTGAGTACGAATGCCAATTTGGAAACGAAAATGTAACGAACTGAAGCACAATTTATTTCCCTCACAACACACACAGCCCGGAGCGGTTGCGAGCCAATGCAGCAGCAGCAATATCGAGCAATAATAATTTCTTCTTTGATTTTCGTGGATTTCTGGTTGCCCGCAGCCAAGCAAAGAAAATCGAACCAGAAAGCAAAAATTACGAGTTATCGCATGCTTGTGCTAGCAGCCAGGACACAAGCAAAGCTTGGCTTGGTGACCACTAGGAGAAGGGCAAAGGAGGCGACGTCCAAGTAGTGTAAGCGCTACTCAGCTCTCTATCCCTCTTGTATATGCTCCAAAGTGTTTGTGTAAAGATGTGCGTCTGTGTGTGGTGGTGCATGTGTTGCTGCGCGTGCAGAAGGTCACACAGGCCGGGCCGGTGAAAAGCTCCAGTCGTGCCAGTATTTTACTTCCTAAATGGTACTAATTTGTACGAGCTCAGGTTATGCCAACGAATAAACCAATACTCTTGCCGCATGCCACAACTGCTACATACACATAACTGTGTGTGCGTGCGTTTGACTTCGCACTCGGTAATATTAAACCATATACATACATATATACATATTTATGTATTTGCTGATTTTCATTTCTGTGGCCAAAATATTTAACGTTGCAATTGTGTGCCAGTTTTCGAATACAAACACACATATAAAATATACCACAGTGTGCTCCATATTTACTTAGGTAGTTTTCCCAAAAATGTTCACGTATCACGAAGCAAGTGCTCCCATTTTATTCTTACTTTCAGCTTGTTGTTTTTTCTCCAAACGTTAGTTCCATTTACGGTACTTTTCTGAAATACATATTCCGAGTTCGGTGTGTCGTTTAATCCGTAAAATAATTTTTTGCTTACATCACAATATTTGAATTGTCGCAGAGCGTTGTGTAGGCTCCATTCCATTGGCTACCGTGGCGCTGTGGCCTGATTTTATTTCAGCTGTCGGTTATTGCTGACAGTTGTTTGGACGTCGTTGGCAAATGCAATCATTTTATATTCCAGTCAGGTTCACAGTTTTACGTTCGATTATACTGCATTGTATAATAGTGCACACGTATATATGATTTCTTTCATTTTAATGGCGTTGTGGCCGTTAAAGCGAAGTTTGACCGAGTTGGTTGATGCGCAATTGCCGGTTTTTCGTTCGTACTGTTTGTTAAGTGAAGTTTAAGACATTCTGTTTTTGGTAAATTTGAAAACTAAGAAATTTCGTATATAATGATGTATTATCGAACTTTCTTGATGGTGAATCTTTTAGTATATTCGGTCGTCGGAATTTTTTCAGTTGCTGATGTGAGTTCCTTAAGTGATGTTGTTTCGAGACTGGAAGATAGCACCTTTTAAACCTTTTATTTCGAAAGTATGTACTATATATGTTCAATAGACACCAAGGTCATTCTGAGTTATCGATGAAGGTTAGATTCAATTAGGTTCTATCACTGATCCCAAAGAACAGAATTACACTTAGGCTTTCGATAGTTGGATTCGAGTTGAATCAATCAAAATAAATCTGCAAAGGCATTTGATTCTTACTTCCGCAAGCCCACTTGAACGTTTGAAGGAATGATAGTCAACTAACCATTTCATGATTATTTTTTTTATGATCTTCTTGTAAAGTTTTCGTGACTCCATATAGTGCGACTTCTTCAATCTATTGCTGGAGAAAATAATGCCAGCTGCAGAGCTAAACAGTGTTGGTACAATCTTGTACAAGAGAGCACAACTGCTGGCGTACATCGATAATATTGATATCATTGGCCATAACAACCTTCTTTCTCTAGGTTGGCCAAAGAAACGAAGCAAATAGGTCTGGTAGTGAACGATGGCAAGACGTAATATCTCTTTTCATTAAACGAACAGTCGTCGCATTCGCGACTTGGCTTCCACATCACTGTTCACAGGCATAACTTCGAAGTCGTAGATAATTTCGTCTTCCTTGGAACTAGTATCAACACCAACAATAATATCAACCTCGAAATCCAACGCAGAATAATATGCCAATAGGTACTACTTCGGACTGAGTAGGCAATGCAGAAGTAAAGTCCTTTCTCGGCGAACAAAAACCAAGCTCTATAAGTCACTCATTATCCCCGTCCTACTATATGAGGCAAAGGCATGTACGATGACAGCAATTTATGAGTCGGCGTTGTTAGTCTTCGAGAGAAAGGTTCTGCGGAAGACTTATAACCACGGCGAATACCGCTGTCGATGGAACGATGAGCTGTACGAGTTATACGACATTGGCATAGCTCAGCGGCTAAGCTAGCTAGGTCATGTCATCCCAATAGATAAAAACACTCCAGCTCTGAGAATATTCGACTGTTGGAAAGACCAGGTGAAGGAAGGAAGAAAGAAGCAGACGAAGAGGAAAACCTCCACTCCGTTGTAGAAATCAGGTGGAAAAGTACCTGGTTGAACTTGGTATCTCGAATTGGTGCCAAATTGCGAAAAGAAAGAATGACTAACACGCTGTTGTAAACTCGGCTATAACCGCGTAAACGGTGTCATCGCCTATAAAGAAGAAGAAGACTTAAAAAATCTGTGTGACATACTATATTTGCGACTAAGTCTTGAAGGTAAAACGTCTTAAAGTTCTAAAGAGCCGGGTAACAGTCAGCCATGCGCCATGCTGGTTTCATCGATTCCGTTCAGGTAATATTTTTCTCGGAGATGCACCAGGTTCTGAAAAGCCAACTGTGGAAAATATTGATAAAATAATCGAAATCATAGAGTTCGACTGTCTTCTAGTCATTCTTCTTCTTCTTAATTGGCATAGACACCGCTTACGCGATTATAGCCGAGTTAACAACAGCGCGCCAGTCGTTTCTTCTTTTCGCTACGTGGCGCCAATTGGATATTCCGTGCGTAGCCAGGTCCTTCTCCACTTGGTCCTTCCAACGGAGTGGAGGTCTTCCTCTTCCTCTGCTTCCCCCGGCGGGGCTAGTCATTACCCAAAAGATAAGTTAAATGCAAAAAACCTGCGGTGGATATAAAAATGATCGATATATGGATGCTACATGAGTTAACGCAAAAGAACCTTATGGTCTGAGTTTCATTCTGTGAATTGCAACAAGTCTCTATTATGTGCTCGGTGAGATTGGCAGAGTATCATTTACTATAGGCTGCCAATGTCCAAACTTTTAATTAGTGACAGTGCCAATCAGCATCGGCCAGCTTTAGCCAACTGGAGAGCAATCCTCTTTGCTTAGAATAACTTTAGGTCACACAAATCTATAGTGACCTGGCAGAAACTCCGCGAAGCTTGGTTGGAGGGTTCTAATGCATCTTCCTCACAATCCGGACTTGGTATTACTTGTTCACGTCTATGGCGTATGATTTTGCTGGTAATAAAATGTGGCTTAAAATACGCTTAGAAAAATCAAGAGTTCTCTTGAGTAAACATTTTCTAAAAATTTGAAGCTTTATCTTAACCAGCGTCATTATTTTTAAAATGTATAAAAAATTGAGTTGACTTGTAACGAACGAAAGGGAAAGTCTAAAAAAAATTGCCAATATTTTTCTTCTAGTTCATTCTTCGGTAAATGCTTCATTAAACTCACTTTTTTGACTAATTTTACAATTCCTTTTGGAAGTTTGTAATTCATCCATCTCACAACTATTGATTGCCAAAGCTACCGTTAGTGGTACAAAGCTATTTTTCATTTTGTAATCTTTCTTTCTTTTGCAGTTTCATTCTTCATTGATGGCAACAAATTTATGTATTTCCTTTATCGGCTTGTTACTTTTTGCAATCCTTGTAAGACTTGCATAGAATAGATAGCTGTACGCATTGCTTGGAAAATTGCATAGAAAACGTAATAATGCGAGCGAAGAGATAATGGAGGAATTGCAAAAAAATCAAACCGAAATCATGCATATTTCGTGGCAAGAGTGGAAACACCTTTTGCCATCAATATTGTCTAACTTACGTCGGGAAATGATTTTCATATGCTGACGTTTTTCTTTTTGTCTAACAACAAAAACATCATTATGCAAAAGCAGCGGTGCGAATTTCTTCAAGAAAAATCATAGAATTACTGAATTCTCATTATAATACTCAGCAACAACAGAAACATCATTATACACAACAATATGCAATAATCAGACGAGCGGCGCCATACATGGCGTATGAGTAACCTTGTGCTTCATATACGCTGCAACAGACACCTGCCGCTGCCGTTTTTGCTGCTGAATTTGCTTTATTTGCTGTTCTCATTGACGCCTCACTCCTCTCCTCCACCACTCCTGACCTCATCAGCTTTTTCATTTTTGATTACATTCCTCTCAAACCATATCAAATTGAAAATTACGCTTATCGATGGAATTATCACGCATCCTTTGCCATGCAGCGCATACGTGTGTTGGCGTGTGACGGAGGGGGGGTAGAAAGAGAAGCTGCTCACTTGAAATTGCATGAAATATCTATGAAATTCTTTTTATAATAATCGGAAAATGTAAATTCCGTTTTCGCCTCGTTTCGGTTCATTCCAATACATTGCATTTCACTTTATTCCCCTTGGCTTGCTCACCTGCTTTTTAGCTTAAATTTTGTTGCTTTTCAATGGGATTTGTTGGCGCGTGTATGGACTTGGAATTGGCAATTGCTTATGAATTCCGAATACAACTCAAATAAATGTGTTATTTAAGCACACACTGCATTTATATACATACTTGCAAGCGCTACTGTTGTTGCGTATTGCAGATATTGTGGTAAAATGGAGTATTATTTAAGAATATGTGCAGCATAAGTACATACGATTTGGCTTAGTTAGGTACTTGAAAGTGCTCATGTGCGTTTTTATTACTCTAACTCGTAGATGACTCTTAAATAATTTAATATAATCAGTTTAAAAATGTAAAACAAAATTTGGATGCAGTGAACTGAACGCAGACGAAAATAAAGGAATTCTTGGATTTTGTAATTATACATATAGTAAATATGTATATGAAATTAAGATAGTAATGCCAAAAAGATGAACAAGACAAATATAAAAGGAAAATAACACATTAATTGAATATGACTTTAAATTTCCCAATACACTAAATTTGTTTTATTTTGGTATCCCACCAAAAATGTCTATAGTCTCGTTTGAAAGTGATCTTTTTTACCGTATATTCAGGCATTTTTTGGAGAAAGTAGCATATACTAAGGAGTGATCCAAGACGCGGTACTTTTTTCCATAGCCCTTTTTTGACGCGTGAGACTTACGCTTGAACAAGGTTTACAAATCGTTCAACTTTATTTCGAAAATTCACGTTCTGTAATGAATGTGTTGGCCGATGATAACCGCCTATTTGATGCCTGAAATACAAGTGCGCGTGATCTCGGCGACATTTGGTTGCAATAAGACGGCGCTACTTTCCACACATCGCATCAATGTATCGTCTATATAGTCTAGATTGGATTTTAGAATCGATTCTGCTTATCGTTTTTTACGACTTAGAAAACATAAACCGTGAGCCATGCCCATCTATCCCGAAAACCGCTGATTGGAGGAAAAATTGGCAGAAACAGCCAACGATATCGATTGAACTTTCTTGTATTATCCGAGATAGTAGGTATTTCAAAAGATCACGTGGGCATTCTTGCATGAAATTTTGGGCTTGAGAAAGATGAAGACGCAATGGAGCCTCGTTTGGTCAACTGGTACAACCGTGGTACCAAGGAGCGGTCGAAGCAGTTCGATTACTCAGAAAAGTCCATACCTTTTCCATAATTTATCTAACTCTCCTACTCTTATTCTATTTTGTATTATTCATCCTTAAAAATCCATTAAAATGCAGATCCAAAGAAAATTTTTAGTTTAATATTTTATTTTTACACTAAATATCTTTTATTAAAACGCAGAATATATTATAAATTAAAAATCGTATACCCTTGCATTTCCCAATAAAAACAATAGGAATTCCATTCATAAGCCAAACTATTGCTAAATTTAAATCTTATCCTTTAATTAAAAGCGTCCAATAAAAATTTGATGCCAGTTCCCGCTATGTCCACCTATTCCCTCGTGGTAATGACAATAATACTTGCATTAGATACATACTAATAGCAACAAAAGGGAGCTAGAAGCAGCAATATTAATATTGCAAAATAAATGCTCCCACTGCAGCGTCGCGTTGTGCAAGAAACAATGCACCAACGAATCAGTTCCTTACTCGAAATCCGCTTTGCCACAGCCAAACGTCTGCCTCTGTGTACATGGACTTACGTGTTCGGTTGCCAAGAACAAGTTAAGTTGTTGTTACTCTTGCAATTGCCTGTTTCCACAGCAAAGATAATTTCGCTAGGGTATGGTCAGTACATATGCCTTCGTGTGAGTGGTGAGTTTCCCAATAGAGAAACTCGTGCAAAGGCCACACACTTCAATATCTGGGAACGGTGCTCAAAAGCACAGCGGATCAAATTAATGAGCCTTTAAAATGCCAGGCTTTTTTCAGTATCAATTGGCAGTGTAGAATAGACACACTAATCACCTTGGTGAGGGTCATGGCCAATCTAAAACATTGAGTCCAACAACCGATTGCGATGCTCCACATTCGTTTAACAACGTCATAGTTCTTCCCGTCTTCGGGCCTTAATCACAACCAACAAGATATTTTCCGGGCATAGTCCGCGTGAGTAGGTTGGAGTGACCTATAAGGGGTCCTGCTTACCGTGATACCAGAATTAAGTCTCCCGTTAGACATTGTAGCCGAAACTACTACCAGTTAAGCTTCCATACTGCTCTGGACTGGTTGCACCTCATCGCACATTACACATAATACTCAGTTAAACGTCTACGGCGCTTAAACATTTCACGCGCAAATGACCCTTAGCTTTCGGATTAGTGGAGACTCTGCTAATGTCTAAACGTCCATCAGTCCTGCTAATACCTATACCACCCACATCCTTAATGTACATCGTTCATTCTGTAATTACGTGCACCCAATCCTCGACCCGCGCCCCACATAAACACTCCGACTATCAGAATGCAAAAATGCATTCAGAGGCCCAATTTCCGTAAGCAGAAACCCCAGACTCAGACAGGAAAATCTGGGTGACCCTCAACAAACCTAATGTCCCGGATGTACTCGTAAGTCACCCAACCCTCAGACATATTGTCCCCACGGTCTTGCAACTTATACCTGACCCTGTCATCTAGAGCCTCTTGCTCCCTAGATATCCCTTCCTCTCCACGTCATAATTGGAAATCAAATCATTCCGCAGTAATGACACATTCAAGTCCCTTCTTAGCCTGAAGGCAAATACCTGGTGCTTGACTTGACTTGCGTCACATACCTGAGGCTGACTATGAGTGAAAGAATACGTTTTAAGTCCACACTTTGCGAATGTGAAGGAGCGACTGCAGGCAATCGTAAGCAAAGTACAACGTATTTTGCGGAACGATTGGGACCTTGGACGCCACTTATGGAGTCGCCATATAGTGGGAAACAGCGATTACGGTCTCGGGTTGCTGAAAACACCTATTGATGCAACGTCGTATGATGCTTACATGTTTGCCTGAATGTCGCATCGTTTCAACGCATGCGATACAGGTTATGTTAGGTGCACCCTTTCTTGACTTGATTGTCATACAGCGTACTGTTGCATTCAGGCTAAGAAGGGGCTTGCGCGTATCACATACCCGATGCTGACCCCGTTCGCCCGTGCTATCGGTGGACGTACCGGCGACAATCTGCCCTTAAGCAGCAATATCACCGATTTTCCATCGATATGTCTCTCTATTTTCGAGTTTAACGTTTTAACTTCGCTGGTGTCTTTTCATTGTTTCTGATCTGATGAACTTTCCTACTGGGTAAGCTTGTAACTGGCCATGGGTGCGCAGAGTTTCGCATCGTTGTAATAATTGTGTGTGAGCTTAGTTTCAAATCGCTCAAGTGCAAGTGTGCGCAATGAAGCATCAATGGCGAAAAGTTGCGGTTTTCTACACAGGCAGCATGATAAATTTGTTCGATGGTATGTAGCGTGCGTTGCGTGTGCTGCGTGTGTTGGTCAGCAGAAGCCTCAGCAGAAGCCTCAGCAGCAGCACTGATTGTTGCCATCGTGTAACTCTTCAAGACTGCATGCAAGCACTTCAATTGCTGTTGGCGTTACTACAATTATTAGTGGCTCTTCTTATCGTTGTTGCCATCGATAAAATGCTCTTAACAACGTCATACATACATACATATGTACATGTGCTCATAAGTAGCAGTAGAGCCGAGTAATAGCCAGGGCGGATTGAGCGTAATAAGTAGCGTAAGCAGCAGCTTAACAGGCACTCCGAGTGGCAGCGGCAGGAAGGAAGCAAATCAAGTCGCTGGTCGCCAGTCGCACAGGGGAAGCATGCAGAAAACTTTGACCGAAGAAACTTTTCGATTGGAATTAAAAATAAGTCGCGCGGGAGAACTTAAGCGACGCATTTAACTTGAATTTTGCTAATTAAGCGGAGACGTACACTGGCTGGAGACTTTTTCTACTTTACTTCCGCTTAACTGTTATTCTTGTTCGTTTTCGCACTCTCTCTCTCTCTCTCTCTCTCTCTCTCTTCCTTGCATGTTACAAATGAGCAGTAGTATTCGTTAGTGTTTGCTGAGTGTTGGAAGTGTTTGGAAAAAAGCGGGCTGACGGACAACGCATCTTCAACAAGCATTACCGCTTTGTTGCTATTATTGTAGTTGTTGCTGCTGCTGTTGCGGCTTTGTTTCTGAAGCTGCGTAATTAATTGCACTGGGAATTGGCAGTAGATTTTGCAAAAGAATACTTTGCTTTTCGGAAGGCGTTAAAATGAGACGCATCCGTTGTCGTTGTTGTTGTCTTTGGCGCATTGAAATGGCATTTATTTGTATTGCTCTAGCCTTAATTAATAAAGAGCATAGTATTGTAAGTGCGTTGGTTCTATACGGCGTCTACAACATTTTCGAAATTGGAAGGCAAAATTGATTGGCTAGGCATTTCGTTGGGGGTCTCAAGTTCTGATTTGTTAAATGCATTTGACAACTGCTTTGACATGCGGTGAATGACAGCCGACGGCGGTGTGCACAAGTGCGGTGTTACAATGTTTTTATGTATACGAGGGCGATCCGAATAATACTTATCCTACAAACGGAAAACGAACACTTAGAAGAAAAAGTCCGTTTAGCTCGATACAATTGATCCAGAGGTGATAGAATTTCTTTGACCCATTTGAAAAATATATTTTTCTGCAGGGTTGGCTTTCTCCCGGTAAAAATCTTCCCATTCGACTAAAAGCCCTATAGCCATTTTAATTTTTTTCAAATAGTTGACCAAACAAAGGACAATTTTTGCTTTCGAGGAAACAGGCTAACCAAGCGAAGTCCACTGTTTCGTTTGTTATGGTCTTCGAGGTGTACTAATGGATCCATGTTTCGACGACGGTCCTTCGTATTGCGTTTAAGTAAAACTAAACATGGCTCTGAATTGAACCCCAAGTATGTACTTGTTTTCTGGAGGATTCTGGATTATAATTAAAATTTTTGACGGTCATCTTGGAAGGCAACATTAATCGAATCACTGACCGATATTACTCTTACTTTTATTCCAAAACCTGTTATTAAAACAAAGCCGCGAGTCCGATTCGGTTAAAATATTGCGAGTAGTCTTCTACAAATGTCTAGCGTTAGTTGCGGCATCGGCTGCTGAAGCTAAGTATTTATCAGACCGCACCGTCATTAGTACATCTTGGCGTTCGTATGCCACACTTTTCGCCTATTGTGTTTGTTGATATTTGCTTTATCTTTTTTTCGAATCAATTTACTCTTTACTGATGATTGTGCGCTCGCAGCAATTGTTGTTATTATTTGAGGTACAACTTATTTGTATTTGCTGAATATTTTTGTTGCGCTTACAGTGTGCGTTTATTTGCTCAACGCGCGCGCATTGTTGCTGCCATAGACAACTTGATTGAGTTGAAGCAATTTGCTAGCAAAATAAATAAATTGCGGAAACATTGCTTTCACACTTCGGTGCTCACTTGAATACACTTCACCAGGGCAGGGTGTCGGCATTGCCTTATGGCGTCAATCACTTCTCCGTACTTACCTCACATCTATTATCAAGCTAACACTATTCAGAAGGTACAATAAAAAACAACAATAATCAACGCGCAGCTGGTTAGTGGCTTCTAGACGTAGAAAAATTAGTTCGATCAGTGAACACAAGGAAAAATAGGAGAGGTGTATGAAATGGTTACAGTTAGAAATGAGGCACAGTGCCTTCAGCAGGAAGCATTTAGATCCAAAAAGTTTTTTTTTGTTATAGAAATAAAATATGTCGAATATATTAGGATCAGGGAAGGATTGATCTGATTTCATATAATTTCGTCATACATGGTTTAGTAAAAATATTTATACGTAGGTTGCCTTTTATATTTTGGGATTCGAGAACAAAAACAAATTTTGTTCATCGAAATTTGCTTTATAGTTTTTCAAAATATTCTTCATTGAGATCTATATTTGTCTGGAGGCGTTTGAACCAAGTTTCGAATATTTTGATGAAGAACATCAAAACATGGCTTTTGAATGCATAACCGCCTCTTCAGATGTCGGAAAACGTTCACCTCTTAGTTTAGTTTTTACGAGCATAAATAAAAATCAGGTATTCGGGCCCAAGTCAGAACTCTTCGGAGGATGACTCCTGACTGTCTGAAAAGCAGTTGTTTCAGTCGATGTATGTGAGCTCATATTGTCGTGGTGAAGAGTGATCCGCCATCGGCGGTCGGTTTTCCAGATTTCTTGAAAGAAAATTGACAAAAAAATTATTTTATACAGTGACATGTCAGGTTTAAAAACAAAAAAAAAAAAACAAAACGGGCGCGAACAAGTCTTGTTGGACAAGAAACGAAATGTGTTAACTCTTTCTATAAGTTATATTGCAAGCGATTTTCAACCGCTTGATTGATCTCAGTTTCTGACTCTTCCCACTCTATCAAAACTTCTTAGGTTATATAACCAATCCAAAGAAGAAAAAGAGGAAGCTGTTCCGAGACACTGTACAACTTCTGTACCTTCTCACAATATCATAATTTATGTTGACTTGTGCTGACTCTGATTTTAGCCACGATTTACTTTAGAAAGTAGTAAGGAAAGAAACAGTATAACACGAAATATATACAAGTAATACACACATACTTATGTCCTTTGGGCACTATTTACTAAGGCCTTAAGTGTAAAGTAAGCTAGTGAAGTAAGCTTACCTACTTTTGTAAATGATTTCGTCTAATATTTGAAGAGAAATAAAACAGAAAACTTGATAAAAATAGGCACGAATTAAGAAAGCTTTTTCTGGAACATTCACAGAAGTATTAAAAAAAAAATAGTTTGCACATGAGCTCGATATTGCCAATTTATTTGAAAGCCATATTGCAAAATCTCTATTTAAGCTTTAAATTTATTTATTTTTTTGTTATTGTACATATATAGAGTTTTTATTTATTTCATTAATAGAGTTCCAGTTGCTTTGCTGTTTCACCCTCTTTTCGACAAAAGCTTTTATGGCTATTTTAAAAGAGCACAAGTGTTGTGAAATTATACAAGCGCCGCGATGTATGCTACGCACTTGTGTGTAGTATACTTTTGTGAGGGTTAGCCGTTTAATCTGTTGTTATGGGTCTTGTGCCCCTCTTTTTTTGCCGCTTTTCTACACTATTCAAAGTTTGTAGAAGAAACTTTTGAATTTTCGATTAGCACCGAAAGGAAATTTATTTGCACTTAAAGTGGACTGGCGCGTCAAAGCACAAAGGAGGCACGGCACAAAAGTACTTAAGTATTGCAAGGAAAATAAACTTGAGATTGAGTGTTTTTAACACACATATATTCACATACACAAAGCGGCAACAAAAAACTTAAAAAAAAGAAAAGCGAATGTATTTCCATTCAAATTGCTTGAAGCCTTTTTAATGGTCGGCCAAAGGTATTCGGTGGAAAAAGTAATTCTTCTTTGTTTGCGAATTCTTTGCAAATGTGTTCAAATGCTGCCGAAGGTGGCGTGGAAACACAATATTAATGCTCTTCAGGGTCGGGGCCAGTTTAACAAGTCATAAAAATCTGTGAAATCTTCATGGAAGAGAAAAAAAAAATAGAATACGCAAAAAAAAAAAATACGAAATGGAGTAAAAGTTTACCACACTTTTTTCGCATATGAAAAATTCGTTCAACTGATTTAATATATTTTCATATGCAAATTGCAATGAACTTTTGTAATGCGGTCTAAAAAGTTATTTTACCTATTTAAACTTAACATAATATATGCATACGAACAGAGAGTAACTTTGAAATAACTTTTTCCAACTCATAAAATAAATTTTATGAAACTTTAGTTATGACATCCATCATGAATCACCACAGTTATATGTGGCCTAAAATGGGTTACTCAAAAAGAGTGAAAGTCCTTGATCCAGACATATACATATGTAGTACGGTATATGTATTTTGTGATCGGTAGTAGGGTTTTTCGGTCGATTCAGCTGCAATCACAACAGAAAGCCGAACAATTTTCTACTCGACTTACACTCCTGCTCTCTGAGAGCACTCATCAGCAACACGGTATAAGGGAACTCCTTACGTACAGCTGCAAACGAAACCATTGGTTTTCGGAAAAGGCAAAAGAACAGCTGGTACGATGAGGAGTACCGTGTGGCAGCGGAGAGAAAATAGACTGCCTACGACACAACGTTCGAATCGACTACCGAGAGTTGAAGAGGGACGCATTTGCAGTCAGAAAAAGAGAGAGGCCGAAATGCGTGAGTAGGAAGAGCTTGACAAGCTGGTTGACAGGGGTAATGCTCGAAAATTCTACGAAAAAAGGCTGCGACTAACAGAAGGTTTCAGATTAGTGTAGCTTTAAGACAGCCATCCGTGAAGGGAAGATCGTCACACATCATCTCTTCGTCGATTTTAAAGCTGCTTTTGACAACAGGAAATTTGGTATCGAATCATATCAACCAATAACTCTTGCCGTGGAATCCTCTTTCGACGAACAAAGACGAAACTCTACAAGAACGACTGTTATAAACTCGGCTAAAATCGCGTAAGTGGTGTCTACACGTGAAGAAGGAAAAGTGTAGAGTTTTCTTCTACCCCTTTGATTTTTAGCGGTCAAATGAGGCATCGATGAAAAGTACATAGGTTTTCCAAAATCTTATGGTTAATTATAGAGTACGATCTTAAGAAACTGGGTTACCAAATGGACTACTGAGACGGTGTTGGTGGATGTTTCGATATACTAAATTTAGTAGTACATGCTAACTCCGGTTTAAAAGTCAATATGGTGATTGAGGGCCCAACTTTATTCGTGACTCAGCTCTTTTTTCATTTAATTCGTTGTTGGTGTCTATCATCCATATGTGGGTGGGTGGAGTCGCTGGAGAAGAGGCGCAGTGAGCTTTTTATGAATTGATCAGATCTCAAAGAGGGCTGGAGGCGAAGTCTTCTATAGGGATCTCTCAATCAACTCTTGTCTCATATTGCCGGGCTACTGTAGTGTCTTTCAAGCAGAAGTGGGAGCCACTAAGGTAGCAGAATTACGTTTTCTCCGAAGTACAGGCCTTGATATCGCTAACAATGACTAAAATTGTTATTAGTGTGTCTCAATAAATTTGTGACAGGCTCTAGCCGTACTGTCGATATTCAACATTTTTGATTCATACGAACTCCAGCGAAATCTGCAGGCAATCCAAGCAAAGTTACGTGAATATTTCTTCAAAGGTTCAGAAATATGTTTTTGAACCTTCTTTTTTCTTCTAAGGATGGTCTGCTTGCGTTTATTGGGAAAAAATACTCAACGTTAAATAACATACAGCCTAAACCATACCAAATTTTTAATGAATGTCCCATACTGAAATTTCAATACACAGTACATTACATTACCTATTTTCTGCTCCCATAGCACATCTTGAAATCTCGTAGTATTAACCATGATCCAGCTTAAAATCTCAAAGTTAAACATTTTATCTTCCATGCAATCACATGTGCTGCATATACATACATATCTGTACATATGTACATACATTGCGAATTATGAAGCTGTACTTTTTATATTGCCTTACATTCATGCGAGACTCACATCGATAAAAAGCATATTGCACCTGAGCGCTGCCTAAAGACCTTGAACATCAACACTCTCCTCAATTTACTGCGCGAAAAAAATGCTCACCTTCGGCCAAAAGCAAAAGAAGGAGGATGGAGCAGGATGATGGGGCTAGACGCGACAACATATGAAACAAAGAAGCGCCAGCAGTTGCAAGCGCGTAAAAATAAAAGCGAAATATATCGCCTTGCGCGCCCTGAAGCAACTTTTTGGGCTCACACACACATTTACCTACATACAAGTAGCGTAGGTGTGAGGGGGCAGTACGTACATATGTATGTGCGTATGATTGTGAGCTTCTCATTTTGCAGCCGGAAAATAAAATGCTTTATTGCAGTAGAGACAAATGCGCGGAAAAAGCGTAAAATATACAAAGCAAGTAAAAAATAAGGCCGCAAAAGCGGTGGCGCTGAGAAAAGAGGAAAAGTTTTCGAACAAAAAAGGGCTCAGCATTGTAGCGTTTTAAAAAGCGTATAAAGTTGGTATTCGCTTCAAGCAACTTACCATCAACAAAAAGCCTCGGCGAGTCGTCAAAGCGCGTTTGGTAGACGAAAAATGAAACGCTTAGGCGTTGAGACAGCTGGCTGCTTGAGTGCTATATTTGTGTACATACATATGTGTGTATATAAGCATATGTAGGCTTTTTTTATTCGTGCTGCAGTGTGTGTTTTAAATGGCCACAAGGTAACGAAATATATGTAAAAAAAGAATATATATAAAGTAAAGCTAAAGCAAAAAAAAAAAAAAAAAATCATTGCTTTGCGGTGTGTAATTTTTAGTGGGTGTTTAAGCAAGTCTTCCTTTAGTTTTTCATATTTTTATATCTCTCGCTAGCGTAGAAGACCTTACTTATTGTGGAATATCCCCATGATCCCCCATCTGGTTCCAAAACTTTTTTTGTGAGAGATTGGATCCCAAGTGAGAAGTTCAATTCTCGGCTTTTCGAAGTTAGACTACACAATTTACATACATATTTGTCATCGGATTTCAATTTTTTTCTGGTTTCGAAACATTTTTTGAGAGAGATTGGGTCCCAAGTGAAAAATTAATTTCTTGATTTTTCGAAGTTTTAGTACAAAATTTTAAAATTTGTCTTCGAATTTCGACTTTTTTCTGGTTCCAAAACTTTTTGAGAGAGATTGGATCCCAAACGAAAAATTAATTTCTCGATTTTTCGAAGTTCGACTACAAAATTTAAATTTCTTCCTTCGAAGTTCGACTTTTTCCTGGTTCCAAAACATTTTTTGAGAGCGATTGGGTTCGAAGTGAAATATTAATTTCTCGGTTTTTCGAAGTGGGACTACAAAATTTAAATATTTGTCTTCGAATTTCGAAATTGCGCTTATTGAAAACATAATTATCAATTACAGTTTCCACTTAAGTTCTTAAAACTGTAAAAATATGGCCATAATTCAGTTTTTCCCTCATTCCCTCATGGTCTTCGGTCAAGCTTATATGATTGGTATTATGAGATTTCAAAGTTCAGACAGTACTTTTGAAATGAAAAATTATTAGTTTTTCGAAAACCGGGATTTGATTTCATAAAACATTCGTCTTTTTCCATTTCAAAAAAAAAATTCCTCAATGAAAGACAACTTTTCGAGTAAGCCGGTTTTAGGAATATCCCTATTTAGACACCCAGCAAAGGTGGAGTAAAGTTAAGAACTTGTTTTTAAAAAACGTGGCATCCATTGAAAGCCGCATACAGGCATTTGCCGACACGCTTTCCGCTTTACTTGTGTACTTTTATGCATGGCTTTTGCCTTTTTTTGTGGTAAATGTAGCGCGCTGCGTTTTGTTATTGTTTCCGCTGTGGCTACAGCAACAAAAAAAAAACTTGTTAAATTAACAAAGTGGGAAACTTTGTCTGGCCGCGCAAAAAACGCACGCGCGCACACGTACACAACACTCATGTGGCAAGGATGAAAAATAAAGTTGTGAAAAATCACAGCGGCCTACGCATTGCCGCAACCTAATCTGCGGCGCTTAGATAATCAGCGGTGTCCGTCGCAGCCGCGGTCGCTGATGGATCTTCATAAGCCTGCAAGATAATCAAATTATCATAAAAATGTATCTTCTTGGCGTGTGTCGTTTCTCTCTCGCACTTTTTGCTTAATTTGACACAATTTTTTGCTCTTTTTTCGTTTGCTTGTCATTTAGTTTTTTATTAATGCAGCAGCAACCAGCGCCAACACGACATATGAAAGACAATGCTGTAGTAACGAGAAGCAAAAAGTTTAAAGGAAAGGAAAAAAACAATGTAAATAAAAAGCTTTGCTTCCCATCCACTTTTTGTGGCACTAAAATGCTTTAAATCGTTCTCATAGTAGCAACAAACCAAGCGTGCGCTTCGCTAATGTTGTTGTAATTCATGCTTACTTACAGTTTTTTGTATTTTTTTTCTTTGGTGCTGGTGCCGCAGCTGTTTATTGAAAAAGCGCTTAATAATTCAAATCAGCCAAAGCGTCCAACAGCAGCGCTGACAAAGCGCTGCTTATTTGCCACCTCAAGCAGCTTGCCAATCACTCAGCCAGTCAGTTGGTACAGTTAGTTAAACTCGTAGTCTATTATTGCATTCTCACCCGCACACTAACCTACATACATGTACAAGCGAGTGCTTGCTTGTCTGCCGCAGCTGAGCTCTGTTGCCGCAGCCGCAAATGCACAATTTTGATTACGTATACGCCATGTATTACCACAATCAGCATTTAATGCATGAGCAGATACTCTATTTTATTCTATAATATAGTTTTTTGCTTTTTTTTTTAGCAAATAAGTGTGTTTGAGTAAGCTTGCGCGTGACACAGCTGCGTTCAATTGTCTGCAATTGATATATAATTCCAATGAATGCTTCATAAATTGAAAACGCATAATTTATTTATGTAGCCGATTTTTTTCCTGGTAAATTTTTTGAAATTGCATACATTTTATGTGATATTACGGTATAACAATTTTTAGTTCTTATTGTTAGATATGTTGTAGTAGCTTTAAATTTGAATGTGGGCCTAAAAATTTGACTGCTTGTTGCAAATAGTTTGCTACTTTTATTGATAATAGTGTGTTATTTGCTAACAAAATCGGAAGTTTCGGCATTGGTGTAATGTTTAGACAACTATATCAAGTATTATAAAGTTTAGTGATGTTTAAAATGAATTGAATGTACCAAATCTTTAAAGAAGAATTCTAGTTTAGAAATGATATATTTTTTATATTTTCAAAGTTTAGCTATACAAGAAAATATAATTTATAATATATATTTCTTATTTCAAAAAACTATTTGCTGAGTTATGTGCATTATTTCGGAGATTTAGGTATCATATATACTTAAAAGCCTCTTTCTCGTAACTGTCTTTTACAAAACGATACACACATTCCTCAGTTTAATTAACCATATCCGCAACTTTAAATTTTTGCCATGTTTAAAAAAATTTAACGTTCAAAAAAATTAGAAAAAAAATGTTTTTTGAAGGCAATCTGCATTTTGTTAAAAAAACAATTCCAACTTTTCCGTAGTATCAGGCATGGCGAAATTATTCTAGATTAAAAAATTTCGTTTGTCTTGCATCAGATTGGTATGAAGGTTGAAATTTCGAAGATTGTTGCAAATTTGAGAGTCCTTATTCGGAAAAATCTCAGGTCTATTTCGGTAACTAAACCTCGAATAACGATTTAAAATACACTATGCAAGCAATACAATAGCCGTTTCTGTCTGTCGAAAAGTTGTTAAAAGTTATTGACATACTTCTTCAGTGCTTCAGAGATATAATAATTTTTCGAAGCTTCTTCTTTTTCTAGGCGTCCATAACGAACACGAACTATCATACGAGTACATAGTTAACAACTAGAAAAATTAAAATTCTGGTCAATATGATATGTACAGAGTGGTTTAAACTCAACTTATAGTAACGTTAAGTTAGGTTAGATGGCTGATCCCTTAAGATGGAAGAGAAATTTCGTTTAGACTACTATATAAGGTCTTTGTGAAAAATAGTATCTAAAAATTATTTTAAACGTGATCTGAACTCGAAAGAGAAAATAAAAGAAAGAAGAAAAGACAAAACAATCATTAAATTAAATATTTGAACAGTCTTACCAATAAATAGTGTTTTTAAAGTGGGGCAGCGCTTATCCAAAATAGTTGAAAATCGACGATACCTTTTCAAATCGTCTAATACCAAATATGAGAGACTTAGTGCTTGTGGTTGACGTTATATCGAAAGTTTCAGTAAATTTGTAAGTTAACTTTAAATAATGAAGTAGTAATTTTTTCTTGGTTGGTGTTGTCTAAACCACAATGAGGCTTAGCGTCAAAAATTAATCCAAATGAATGCCAGGCTTTTGGATAGTCTCTATTATATCGAAACTTGTTTTTGAAATTTTTGCCTCCTTCTTATGTTTTTGTTATATGATGTGATTATATTACCGGCAATAACGACGTTGTTGGATTCGGTTAATAAAGGGGATCCATTTACAGGCTTCCTACTCTTCTAAAGAAGAAACACAGAATCTTAAAATTTAATGGGGAATGTTTATCGTCATTCGAAAGAACATTGTTTGGCATTTATTTTTTGAAGATTCTTCTTCTTAATTGGCGTAGACACCGCTTACGCGATTATAGCCAAGTTAACAACAGCGCGCCAGTCGTTTCTCCTTTTCGCTACGTGGCGCCAATTGGATATTCCAAGCGTAGCCAGGTCCTTCTCCACTTGGTCCTTCCAACGGAGTGGGAGGTCTTCCTCTTCCTCTGCTTCGGCGGGTACAGCGTCGAATACTTTCAGAGCTGGAGTGTTTTCGTCCATTCGGACAACATGACTCTAGCCAGCGTAGCCGCTGTCTTTTAATTCGCTGAACTATGTCAATGTCGTCGTATATCTCGTACAGCTCATCGTTCCATCGAATGCGATATTCGCCGTGGCTAACGCGCAAAGGACCATAAATCTTTCGCAGAACTTTTTCTCGAAAACTCGCAACGTCGACTCATCAGTTGTTGACATCGTCCAAGCCTCTGCACCATATAGCAGGACGGGAATTATGAGCGACTTATAGAGTTTAGCTTTTGTTCGTCGAGAGAGGACTTTACTTTTCAATTGCCTACTCAGTCCGAAGTAGCACCTGTTGGCAAGAGCAATCCAGCGTTGGATTTCCAGGCTGACATTGTTGGTGGTGTTAATACTGGTTCCTAAATAGACGAAATTATCTACAACTTCAAAGTTATGACTGTCAACTGTGACGTGAGTGCCAAGTCGCGAGTGCGACTACTGTTTGTTTGATGACAGGAGATATTTCGTCTTGCCCTCGTTCACTGCCAGACCCATTTGTTTTGCTACCTTGTCTAGTCTGGAGAAAGCAGAACTAACGGCGCGGATATCAATATCATCAGCATACGCCAGCAGCTGTACACTCTTATAAAAGATGGTACCTTCTCTACTAAGTTCTGCAGCTCGAACTATTTTCTCAAGAAGCAGGTTGAAAAAGTCACACGATAGGGAATCGCCTTGTCTGAAACCTCGTTTGGTATCGAACGGCTCGGAGAGGTCCTTCCCGATTCTGACGGAGCTCTTCGTCTTGCTCAACGTCAGTTTACACAGCCGTATTAGTTTTGCGGGGATACCAAATTCAGACATCGCGGCATAGAGGCAGTTCCTTTTCGTGCTGTCTAAAGCAGCTTTGAAATCGACGAAGAGGTGGTGTGTGTCGATTCTCCTTTCACGGGTCTTTTCCAAGATTTGGCGCATGGTGAATATCTGGTCGGTTGTTGATTTTCCAGGTCTAAAGCCACACTGATAAGGTCCAATCAGTTTGTTGACGGTGGGCTTTAATCTTTCACACAATACGCTCGATAGAACCTTATATGCGATGTTGAGGAGGCTAATCCCACGGTAGTTGGCGCAGATTGTGGGGTCTCCTTTTTATGGATTGGGCATAGCACACTTAAATTCCAATCGTTGGGCATGCTTTCGTCCGACCATATTTTACAAAGAAGCTGATGCATGCTCCTTATCAGTTCTTCGCCGCCGTGTTTCGAATAGCTCGGCCGGTAATCCGTCGGCCCCTGCCGCTTTGTTGTTCTTCAGGCGGGCAATTGCTATTCGAACTTCTTCATGGTCGGGTAATGGAACGTCTGCTCTATCGTCATCGATTGGGGAATCGGGTTCGCCTTCTCCTGGCGTTGTGCATTCTCTGCCATTCAGCAGGCTGGAGAAGTGTTCCCTCCATAATTCAAGTATGCTCTGCGCATCGGTCACTAGATCACCTTTGGGGGTTCTACAAGAGTATGCTCCGGTCTTGAAACCTTCTGTAAACCGCCGCATTTTTTCGTAGAATTTTCGAGCATTACCCCTGTCGGCCAGCTTATCAAGCTCTTCATACTCACGCATTTCGGCCTCTTTCTTTTTCTGTCTGCAGATGCGTCTCGCTTCCCTCTTCAATTCCTCGGTATCTATCCCATCCCGCACGTGTAGTGGTCGATCGTAACGTTGCGAGGTAGGCAGCCTGTTTTCTTTCTCCGCTGCGGCGCGGCACTCCTCGTCGTACCAGTTGTTCTTTTGCACTTTCCGAAAACCAAGGGTTTCGGATGCAGCTGTACGTAAGGAGTTTGAAATGCCGTCCCACAGTTCCCTTATACCGAGTTGTTGATGAGTGCTCTCAGAGAGCAGGAGTACAAGCCGAGTAGAAAAACGTTTGGCAGTCTGTTGTGATTGCAGCTTTTCGACGTCGAACCTTCCTTGTGTTTGTTGGCGTGCGTTTTTTGCTGCACAGAGGCGTGTGCGAATCTTGGCTGCAACAAGATAGTGGTCCGAGTCGATGTTAGGACCTCGGAGCGCACGCACATCTAAAACACTGGAGACGTGTCTTCCGTCTATCACAACATGATCGATCTGGTTGGTAGTGTTTCGATCCGGAGACAGCCAGGTAGCATGATGAATTTTTTTGTGCTGGAATCTAGTACTACAGATAACCATATTT
Source organism: Bactrocera tryoni (assembly GCF_016617805.1). Classification (NCBI taxonomy): domain Eukaryota; kingdom Metazoa; phylum Arthropoda; class Insecta; order Diptera; family Tephritidae; genus Bactrocera; species Bactrocera tryoni. Next base: position 67,929,997 of record NC_052499.1, read on the forward strand.
CGGGCCCCGGCGAAGTCGATCAGCTTCAACCCATTTGGGGATGTTTCCTCGTGGAGGCTGAATTTACCGACCGTAGTGCCAAAGATACCTTCTTTGCCCACCCTGGCGTTAAAGTCGCCAAGCTAACGATTTTGACATCGTGGCGGGGCATCTCTCATAAGTGCGTTCCAAGCACCATAAAAGGCATCTTTGGTCACATCGTCCTTCTCATCCGTCGGAGCGTGGGCGCAGATCAGCGATATGTTGAAGAACCTCGCTTTGATGCGGATTGTGGCTAGACGTTCATTCACCGGAGTGAATGATAGTACTCGGCGACGGAGTCTCTCTCCCACCACGAATCCCACACCAAACTTGCGCTCCTTTATATGGCCACTGTAGTAAATGTCACAAGGACCTACTCGTCTCTGTCCTTGTCCCGTCCATCGCATTTCTTGGACGGCGGTGATGTCAGCCTTTATTTTTGCGAGGACATCAACCAGCTGGGCAGCGGCACTTTCCCAATTAAGGGTCCGGACATTCCAGGTGCATGCCCTCAAATCGTAGTCCTTATTCCGTTTGCCATGGTCGTCATCAAAAGGGGGGTCTCTCATCCGAGGCTGTGTTTTCCTTTTCATTGGTATTGTTTTTTACGTGGCGGGTCCCAAACCCAGCGCACAACCCTATGTGGGGTTGTTTCGCCTTCTCACTTTAGCTCACCTTCGAACGGATGTTCTTAGGCTACCCAGAGGATACTTGGTCAAAGACCGGAAGTCGTGAGCTGCTTGAGTCATATGTAAAAGAATCGTTTCTGGCCACTCCCAAGTGAATGGCGATCAGACAACTTTCCTCACTTGCGTGAACTTCTACACATGACCCCATCTCTCGCAAATGTTGGCCATGGCTACATCTCAGATGGTCCATCCGTTGAGTTTAATTTTCGATGATTCGTTCGAGCATTTCGATTGGTAACTGGCGAATGACACGCGTGATGCTTAGGCCTGAATCAAAGCACGATTGTCCGCATAGCCTTTAGACTTTACATTTCCTCATAGAAAACGGTCTAACGGTGTGATATCACACGATCTTGGTAGCCAACCGATCGGCCCCAAATGGGAAATTACGCCTCACCAAAGTGTTTTCTCAATAAATCAATTGATTGATGCGATGTGTGAGAAGTGTCGCCATCTTGTTGAAACCAAATTTCGTCGAGATCACGATGATTCCACCAGTCCACAAAGCACACCAAGCCGTTGCTTTTTCTGGATGGGACAGTTTTTCTTGTTCATGTATCCACATAGCGTTGTTCAGACGTAAGTCTTTCAATGTGTAAAGCCAAACAATACTGAAAAAAAATAACCTGGCAGCTTCACACGACTCACGCGTGAAAAAAGACTATTGACAAAAGTATATCTTCTTGGATCACCCGTTATTATTTAAACCAAATAGTTAATTTTGCTAACGAAAGCGTAAAACTACTCCTTCTACGGAGGGAAATTTAAATAGAACTTATGTACTTTTAATAGAGAAAGCGTCAGAGAGAAAGGGAGAGAGAGAATTTTTGCTGCTATACTTTTCAGACGTAAAATTTTTTAGAATTAAATATTTTTTTCTAAATTAAATATTTTTTGAATTTTTTTTCAATAAAAAAGTCTAAGGCTTTTAAAGCTTAAAAAAAATTAACTACAAAATAATGTGAACTATTATTGTATGTTAAAAGTTAGTATATCTTGAACTTATGAAAATTGTTTAAGTCTATTAAATCAAACCCCTAGATTTTGTTTACAGCAAAGTATAATTAAAAAAATCTTAAATTCTTTAGAAATAATAAATGAAAATTCGGCGCACATAAGTGGACTTGTGTATTTTTATAAAATTGTAATAATTTGGAGAAATTTCCTCCTTTCAATATATATCAAATACCAATGCTACAAAATTGGTACTGTACAAAAAATTGGTAAGGGACATAAAACACAGCAATTAACACAATAAGCACACACACACATGTGTTCACACATACTTACAAAAACGAGCACATTCATGAAAGATCAAAAAGCATTTGTGTAGATGCTCGCATGGAAGTAACAAGTAAATGAACATAATTGAATGCTTTCATATATTCATGCTTATTCGCTTGTGATTTTACTTGTACGCATCAGTGAATATAAATAAATTCAATTTCGTAATTGAAAACAATCATCAATCACCTTGAGACAAACATCGAGAAAGCAAAGCAATTAAGGAAAAAGGTACTCAACATCACTCACCAAATTTTCATTAAGCCAACCCTCACCTATTTTCGGATAAATTTATGCACATGTAATATATTACATATGTAGGTACATATGTAAATATGTACTTCCTCCAGTGTGTGTGTGTGCGTGTTCACGCGCTTTTAAATAGGTACGTCTTTATGTATTGAGCCATAATTTAGAGTCAGAAAGTACTGAGCTGGTTGCAATAACACCATCATACACACATACTAGTATGAAAATACATAAGCAGTTAGGAGTATGTATGTGTGTATTTACCGATATCCTGTCGAGGGATAATATTGCTATTTTAATATTGTGTGCAACACAAATATCCTGTTACACAATATATGAGCGCACACATGGGCAAAATGCGTAATGAAGCTCTTCTTACTTGATTCGGATATTAAATTGGCTTCAGGGGATAGGTGAAGAGCGAAAAAGTGATGCTTGGGTCTTGAACTTGATTTGTTTGCAAATTTTAAATGGATAAAATGAGCAATAAAATTGATTTAGTTTTCATGCCAAAGTAAATAACTGTGCTATTTAGAAACTAACTAGTTCAAAATTTTCGGGTAGTGAAAATTTTTGAAATTAATAAAAATTGAAGTTATAAAAAACAAAAATTAATAAAAATCACTTTTATTTGCTCAATAATAAGTTCTCAGATAAAAATTTACCATTTCTTTAATCCAAGTTAACTTAATTTGTTTCTTGTTTTTTATTTTTTATTATTTAATTAGAGTTTTGGGTTATTTAAGCCAAGGTTTCAAGGATTATAAGAACTTAAAGAACTGGTGTTCTTTTAATTTTTCTTTTAAAATACTATCCTTTAGGTTCTAAGACTTCAAACTTGTTCACAAATAACTCTTAGCGGAATGGCTAGAAATTATAAAGTTGATGAGTTCGGTTTGAAAAGTGCATTCGCCTTATTTTTACTGGTGAAAGATCAGCTAACAAGTTTATTATTACCTTTCGATCTACCGTTAGCCAGCTTGGTTGCATGTGTGCTTTATTATGTTAGTCTGGGCTTCTAGTGAGCTTTTTGCACTTAGTAACGACATCTCTCTCTGAAGATTATGACTATTCATTGTCCGAATTGAGCCCATGCATTAGGGTTAAATAGTTTTCTGATGCCAACTCTCGAGATCGGCAGAACTTTAGACCTCTCTGTCACTCAAACGAACTAATTGTTTTTGTACAAGTTTTGAGAGTTATAGAGAGGACTACTTTATAAATCTTTAGGAAGTTTAATGCATAAAACATTTATTTTAATTGCTTAAGCGCAATTTCTCCACAAAACTCAACTGACAAGTCCATTTTGGTTTTTTCCCTCAAGCAAAGAAATGGAACTAAGAGCAAATTTTTTATGGTGATGATTGTGTGAGTCGTACTTAAGTTTACATAGGTACGTACGTAAACAAATTAAAAATGGCTGTGAGAATATAAATAAAACCCAAAGATAATATAAAATGTGCATATTCATATATTCTTTGTTCAAACAAGTTCGGTTCTTTTTGGGACATACCTTTTATTCTAAAAGTTTTTAATAATATATAAATGTCATCGCAAAATAGCCTTCATCAAACCAATTGATTTTCAAGGCTTTCGTGAGTGAAAAGAGCTCCATAAGACAAAAAATTCCAATAAAGCCCGTAATTCCCTGAATGTGTGAAGAATATGAGTCTGTAAGCTAAATATATAAGTTGATAGAACCCTAGCTCAAGATCGCTAGTAGTAGGTGAACGTAATCGGCCTACACCATCACCGATATTGAGATCCAGCATTCATTATTGGAAGCAAGAACTGACGAAAATATAGCAGCCGTAGTACACGAACACCGTGAAGAGTCGAGTCGTCGCCGTTTGCGGTAACTCAGACTGGAACGCATTAAACTGAAGCTCGTGATCTTGACGACATTTGGTTTCAACGAGACGGCACCACTTCCCACACATCGCATCATTCAATGTATTTATTGAGAGAGCACTTCGGTGAGAGATTTGTTAGACTTTTCCTTGCGGGGAAATGTAAAGTCTAAGGTCAATGCGGACAATTCTGCTTCGATTTAGGCCTTGGAGTTACCAATCGAAATGCTCGAACGAGTCATCGCAAATTGGGTTCAAAGGATGGACCATTTGAGATAATTTTCAAAAAATAAATACCAAAGAATGTTCTTTCGAGTAATAACAAACATTCTCCATTAAATTTGAAGTTTGTGTGTTTTCTCATAAAAAAGTAGGCAACCTCGAAATCGATCGCCTTATATATACATTGATTTTTTTGAAACTGTGAAATATTTTTATTAAAAGTAGCATTCTTATAGAATTCGTTCACTATTTCATAATAGAAAATCGAAAAAAATATTCCCATTCTTTTTGTGAATCTATGCTACTGCGAATATATTCAGCTGACTAAAAAAGGACACAAGAAAGTCTTCGAAGTGATTTTGTTTATTTTAACATCCCAAAAGTCGATGTTCCATGAATGGAAAAGTACATAGTATATGAATATTTACAAAAACAACAACATACATGTCTGCATGCAATATTTATACAGACAGTCACAGACTTTACTCCACGCTCTTTGTATTACAATAACTACCCCACTTGCCACCGCCCGACCCTCACGACACAACAAAAAGCAAAAATCTCAATATGAGCAGGTGTTCATGTAAACATGTGTGAAAATGGGTTTGCCATTTATGGCTGTGTTTACTTAGGGCCGGGGGGGCCACACTTTAAAACCCGCACGCATGCAACGCAAAAACCCAACAACCATAATAAATCTTTGCCAGCAGCAACTTTCAACTTAAGCCTATTATTAATGCCCTGCCTGCTATCAATACATCATAATATTTTACCAAATATAGACCAAAGAGCGTGCAAAAGCGCGGCAGCGGCGGTGGAGCGGGAGTGTGTGGCGGATAGAGCAAAGTGAAAGTGTGTTTCGGGGCAGTGGCACAGAAAATTGCTTCAACCGTTGGCAAGTTACTTATTGCTCATATCTTACAATTTCAACGAAATACGGTACTTCGACACATTCACTGAAAATAAGAAAAAACGCTAAATGGAGCACGTATGCGTATACTTAGTAGAGGCAAATACACGGGCGTTTGCCATTTCCTCACTTTTATTTGGCGAGGGATGGGTGAGTGGTCACATATGAGCATGTGTGTGCATAAGTGTATGCATTATACATATTTATATACATGTATTAGGGTAATCCAAAACAAAACAAATTATAGGGTAAAGCAATCTATATCTTCTTTATTAGCGTAGACACCGCATACGCGGGTTTAGCCGAGTTGTTTTTCCTTTTCGCTGCCTGGCGCCTAATGGAGATTCCAAGTGTTGCCAGGTCTCCACCTGGTCGTGTACTTTGTACAGCTCATCGTTCCTTCAACCTCAGTATTCACCGTTGCCAATGCACAAAGGTCCATAAATCTTCCGCAGAACCTTTCTCTCGAAAATTCGTAACGCCAACTCATCAGATTTTGTCACCGATCATTCCTCAGCAGCATATAGCAGACGGAGATAATGAGTCACTTAGAGAGTTTAGTCTTTGTTCGGCGAGAGAGGACTTTACTTGCTGCTTACTCAGTCCTAAGTAGCACCTATTGGCCATAGTTATTCTGCGTTGGATTTCGATGCTGATGTTGTTGTTGGTGTTAATGCCGCTATACCACAATCCGCACCAAATGGGTTTTAAATATGCAATTGCGTTTTCTGAACTACACGAGGTTATGACTCACCTAAATAGCGACCAATTGGTTTGTTGACGAAGCCATTGAGCCAGGAAAGTGTCTCATCCGAGAAGATCATTTTTGAATAAAACAGAAACAGTAGCCAGCTGAGAACATGAGCTTGCGTAATAAGCACGTCCACCACAAGCAGTCAAAGTCACGTCATCCGTAATGGTAGACGCGGTACTTTCAGCAAATCGTGGTAAGTTTTGTAGTTTTTTTTCGTAAAATTATTTTCTCTTTATTACATTTTTGCGGCTCATCCTAATGTATATGTGTCCATGCATGTAACAGTGCTATATTGTTAACAAATATATATTACACTTTCATGTCCGCAATTTTAAAATATACCAACAACAAAGGATCTCGCAAAAAGCATAATTTTTCAGCATATTTCTCTGCAGTGCTTGTTGCTGCTGGTTTTTTGCGATTTTTTTTGTTCCGCAACGTCTGCCATTTTACGATTTTGATGGATTTCCGCATATTAACAATGCTATCGCTTATTCCGACCAACTTGCCTTTAACAAGCGTTCACACGCGCTCGTCCGCCGCAGCACCATACTTTTGCATTTTGATTTACAAGTATATACATGCATGTATGTACATATGTATGTATTTTCATTTGTATATGTTTTACAGTGAATTTATTGCTATTTGCACACATTCGCATGCATATAGTTATGTATGTAACGGTATAATTATGTGCATGCTCGTCCTTTGTAATATTAATGCGTAGAGCACAAGTGAAAATGACAAGTTGGCAATTACTCACTGAGGTCTGCTGCGCAAATAAATATTTTTATAACTTATCGCAGCTCAGCAAACCGCATTAAATCGCTTTAACTGAACGCATGTTTGTATCCTTTTATGGAATTAAATGTTTTGTGAAGTCAAAGTGCGGCAGTTTTTATTTAATTTGTTAAGTACTACACTTTGGTGAAGTGTAACACATGTCCATCATATATGTATTACCATGTATGAATACCGCTAGGTAGCACACTCATTACTGTGAAGAATACAATGCAATATAATTAAAAAAATTGTAATTTTTCATGAATTGGCTATATGATACTCATCATCATCTTCAATGAAACCAAGCTGCTCTGCTTCTTACAACTTTGATAATTTATTTTGGAAGAAAAGAAGGAGTATACTTTCTTCCTTTAGGTCTTGTTATACTTACATGCATTTGAGTATTATCTCGAATTGACATTTTGATAAAAAAATGGTGGTTTATGGAGTCTTCGGAATCGTATTGTCTCAAACAGAATAAAAAGCGGGATTTTAAACTACATATATAAGACTTGCTATTAAAGTATGAAACGAATAATTTTCACATCGAAAAGTGTTTAAATTTTTGAAAATAGAAGCAGTTAGTTAGAATATTAAAAAGTTGCAATAATGAAAAAAAAAATCAAATAAAATCGTACTTCGAAGCTACAAATTAAATTTAGCGGTAAACTACGATTATCACCACTGACTGATTCGAGAAAAGCGAGTTTAAGTTTTTCGTGAATCTGACGGACACGAACGCCTCTACACTGCAGCGTAATGAACAAAGGAAACATTTTTTTCATTATACTTCCGATTGCATCATGTTTTTATGCGTCTAAAGTGCGTTTTAAACAAAAAAAAGTTTTAAGGCCATCTCCTTAACTATATTTAGAACCAATAAGAACAAAAACAAGAAAAAACGTTAACTTCGGCTGCACCAAAGCTAATATACCCTTCACAGATTACATTGGTGCCTTAGAAAATAATTTATACCAAATTTCGTAAATATATCTTGTCAAATGCAAAATTTTTCCTTACCAGCATTTGATTCCGATCATTCAGTTTGTATGGCAGCTATATGCTATAGTAAGCCTATCTGAACAATTTCTTCGGAGATCACATTATTGCCTTAAAAATAATCTATACCAAATTTGGTGAAGATACATTGTCAAATGTGAAAGTTTTCCATACAAAAACTTGATTCCGATCGTTCAGTTTATATGGCGGCTATATGTTATAGTGGTTCGATATCGGCCGTTCCGACAAATGAGCAGCTTCTTGAAGAGAAAATGACGTTTGCAAAATTTCAAAAGGAAATCTTGAAAACTGAGGGACTAGTTCGTATGTATACAGACAGACGGACGGACAGGCGGACAGACAGATAGACAGACAGACGGATATGGCTAAATCGACTCAGCTCAACATACTGATCATTTATATATATACTTTATAGGGTCTCCGACGCTTCCTTCTGGGTGTTACAAACTTCGTGACAAACTTAATATACCCTGTTCAGGGTATAAATATCTTGAATATATGTAAAATAGGCAAATTTGTTTGAGAATAGGTGATTATGTACAATATTATCATAGATAATATAATCATCACAAATGCTGATATACTCTTAGCAAGGCTCTATATTATTTCTCATTCAATATTCCTCATTGTCAGAGCGATCCACTTTCGCTCTATATTTTTATCGTTGCATTGTACGCTTGTGTACTACTGAGGCAAAATATAGTAAGACCTTTTAATTTAAATTACGTGCGAAATCTTATTCGTCGAAATATTTTCTTTCCAGGTTTGCATGACTGTCATTGATATTTGTGCCAAATGTCACATCGAAATAATTATTAGTGTTTAGTATACGCTCGTCTTTCTCTTGTACTTAAAGTTTTACGACGAGTGAAATTATTCTCAAAGAAGTTTCTTCAAATTTCTGGTGCCAAAGTATTCAATCAGAGATCTTACTGGCATCGTTGGAAAATCGGAAGGATCAGTAAAAACCATGTTAAAAGATCAGAAAATCCAAAACCACTAAATTTTTTTCGAAAAACAGCGTCGCGTTAACATGTGTGACACATTGCTTTCTGACTACCAGGATATCATGAAACGTATTATTACTCGCGATGAGTCTTGAATCTTTCCTTACCAGCGTGTCCGCCTGATTAAGCTCTGTGTGATTTCTGGCTATTCAGCAAACTCAAGCAACCGCTCCGGGGAAACCATTAAGAGCGAATCGCTACGCGCATTGAAGACTATCCCAGAAACTGACTTTAACAACTGTTTGGAGGATTGGAAAAACGTTGACTCAAGTGTATTGGGGTCAAGTTGAAATACTTTGAGGGGGATGAGATAAATTTTGAGGAATAAATTAAAAATTTAAAACTTATTTCTTCCTTTATTTTGGAGAACTTACGTTCTAAGTTTCAGGTCTTGTCGAGACAACGACAAAAGGTCATGGCGACAACACAAATGTGGCCTGCGGGACAAATATTTTTGAGGGCTTTTTGATATAATGAATTTCATTTTCTGTTTAAGGTTATTTAAAGACAATAATGTTTAGAGTACATTTGAGTTATATTTCATAGTAAAATACTATTGTATATATAGCAAATAAGAAATCAGAGAAATACCTGTTACAAGAAATAATGACAAATATCTCAAAATATAAGACTGCATAGTTCTTTCTGAGTATTTTTACAAGTGCTCACCCACACAGTCGCAGATCCTCTCATGCCGACCACTGCACTAACTCTTCTTTAATTCAGAGCTGCTATAATTGGGACTTTATAAGATAGATAATATTATGAGATATTTCGTAAAAGAGCAGTGACTATAGAAATAAATTTCAAATTTGCTATTAACTGACTGAGATTACTGTGCAAGAGGCGTTAAGAACTGCAGTTCAAAAAAGTAGTCTCCTTTGCATCTAAATCGACAGCGCAAAGGCATATGTTGCATTGCAAGTTAATTACATTGAAGTATAGCAGAAACATCTAATTACGGCAAACAAACGGGCATACAAAAGTGTTGTGAGTGTTCTAAACTTCGCAGCTGCGTATACATGGCAAGTGCAATAGTATTCCTGACATTCAGTCAATAGGAATTGCCTGCGTCACTGGTGCGCTTTAATTTCAGCAAAAGAATCCTTCACTGACACAGCAGCACAATTCATTACATTGATCCAAATTACTTTTCTATTACTCAGCAATGAACTTGGCGCATTCAGCCCACGCTCCGCGCACTTACCACCCACCAGCGACGCCCACAACTTTTCAAGCGCTGCACCAGAAGCGTTTGAATACTAGCTAACAACGTTATTGCGCTAACCTTATTATCACACTTTCTGCTTCCTTTTCTTTTTTTTAATACAATTTAGCGTTTCCTTAATTTCCTCTGAAGTTCGCACGCTTTCAAGCCAAGTCTTTCTTTTCGCGCGCACTTTGCTTTTCACAAAAGTTCAGGCTTTTTTTGCGCGCGCTCCCGAGCGAATGGCCCTTTTTCCGCCACACACCAGTTATGTGTCGTTGTTGTTGTTGTTGGCGTTGTTGTATGTGCTTCTGTTTTTAGACAGGCAAGCCATCACTGCTGCTGCTTATTGAAAATCAAAAGCTGATTGTATTTGAAAATAAATCGAAATGTCATTGCAGCGTGAAAAAGTGCAAGACAGCTGAAGCTCATACACACAAACATAGCAGGCAGCAATAACAACAACACCAGCAACGAAATTAGAGAAATAAAATACAAATTGTACAACCGCCAGAGGGTCCGAAGCCCACACTTACTAAGGGTAATTGAAGTGCGTTGGCCTGGTGTTTACTGCGCGGGGCAGCGCGAGACACACTAACACTAAGTGGAAGTGTTGAATATTGTCGCTGCTGGCTGCCTCTGCCGCTTTGGCTGTGAAAATGCCAATAGCGTGTGCGGCAGCTGACAATGTCGCTGATGACGTCGCTTTAAGGACACTCGGCACAATTTCTTGCATTATTTTCAATTACAGCTAGCGCCAATGCCAGCAGCAACAACAACAACATGTGTAGGGCTTAGTGGCGACAAGACAAGTGCCACTCGTTGAACACACACAAGTGGCAACAACAACAAACATAGGCTGTAGTTGACGAGCGCAATTCATGATAGACAACGCATTCAGAGCAGCGTACAGCCGCAATGACAATATAACAACAACTAGAAGAAGAAAAAGAAGGAGCATCTAAAGCAATTGCCCTTTTTAATTTTTAATGGAAAAATGTCTTAGAGCAATGCCGCTGTAGAGTCAAGATTAATTGACAGTGACCCATATTAGCGCAGAAGTGACATTTGAATTTTAGTTTTCTTTGTGGAACGAAAGAGAAATTTAATTATCGCTTGTTAATTTCAAAATTAGCAGAGTTGTATTCTTACTGAATGCTTGAAGTGCGCGAGTTTCCAAATTTCAATAATTGTTTTAACTCTTCTTTCATTTCAGATTGATATGGATATTCCGCGATGAATTCTTGATCCGAACATGGGAAAAAATATTCAAAATACCAGAATTCAGTCTTTCAGAAACTGAACACACATATTTTAACCTCAAAAATTTTCTTGAATCAGAAGCGTCCTCTCGATATATGTAAGTAAAATGTTTCGAAATATCTAAAAGTCTGTTTTTCCGTATATATGTATGTATATTCAAAGAGTTCTTCTCTATGAGTTAAGTTTCTTTAAATTATATTTTCATAAATTTCTTGCTATTGGAAGAAAAAATTATATAGTTTTAGTGCATATATCCATATCAATAAGGACGCTACAAAAGTTGAACGATAAGGACAGCAAACGATGAAACAATTTTTCCCGCTCTTTTGACATTTTTCTTCCATAAGGCTTGCCATTTCATCGTGCAAAGATATACTATCCAACAACGAGTCGAAATTATTAAAATTTGCTACCGAAATTTGGAGTCAATGGCCTCAACTTTAAGAGCCCTACATCCAATTTATGGTCGTCATAATGGTCTTGTCAGATCTCTAGTGGAAAAATTTGAATCCAAAAACAGTACAAAACGTTCCAGTGCCAGTGAGGCAAAGAAGTGCACCATCCATGGTTTCGCCAATATGCGTTACGGGTTTTGCGGTTTATCGGTCGGCGGGGTTATTGGGCCGTACTTCTTCTGTGATGTTCAAGCCCGGCACGTTACTGTGAATGGGAAGCGCTACTGCTCAATGATAACCCACACAGCGGGCTTGTGCCGCCGTCCTGTTGGGACCACATATTGTCCAAGTCCATATCACCCAATTCGGACCAAAAATATTCGGTTATCATTGAGCAGTAGCGCTTCCCATTCACAGTAACGTGCCGGGCTTGAACATCACAGAAGAAGATGTCATAATCGATTTATTGAAAACCAAGTTTGGTGAGCGTTTTATCTCATGAAATGTTACAGTTAATTGACCGCCTCGGTCGTAAGATTTGACGCCGTTAGATTATTTTCTGTGGATCTACGTCAAGTATATGGTCTATGCCAACAAACTAGCGACGATTGATAAACTTCGTACGAATATTGAACATGAAATTGCAGCAGTATCGCAGGATTTAAGTTTAAAAACTGTTGAAAACTGCGTTCAGCGTCTGGACTTCTGAAAAGAAAAGAAATCGCATTCAATACATAATGGCATCGAGTGTACTTTCACAGGAATAAAGAATTTCATTGATTACCAAACCGTTTTTATTTTACTTAAAAGTATGTGTAGCACTCTTATTGAAAACCCCGTTATTTAACCTGAAGGCCCCTTTTTCGATATATATTTTTATATTGGAATTTCCTTCTTGTAATATTCTGTCGTTAATTTGAACGTCAATAAGAAATAATCTTTTATGATTACATAGAACTACCTGGGCTTTGTCTTTGGCTGGCATGAAAATAGAATATCGTTAAACTTTGTTTAAGTAAAGTGTTGAAAATATGAAAAGATATGGAAAACTATTTCAAGTTCGTGCACACATTCTCGCCCACTGTCAGTGCGCGCTGTTTGCGTCTTATCTGCCGGCTACGTGCTGCCGCCGCCGTCGCATTCATTATTATCAAACCAATCAAGCGTACCAGTTCAGTTTATTTAATTTTAAAAAATATTGACTTTTCTCTTGACAGCGGCTGAGAAGCGTCTTAAACGTGCCTATTTATTTTCATCTTTGCTTTTCTCTTGCCCGCTCAAGGTCTACGTTTTTATATGTGTGTATATATCTTTGATTAGCGGTTTGATTTTCTCAGCAGCGGTGGTTGGGTTGTCGTTGCTACCGTTATCTACTAAATTGGCTTATGATTTATAAGCAATGTAAATAAAAAGCCACGGCTGGGGGGAATTCAATTAAGAAGCATTTTATGAAACCAAATACTATTTATTTTGGCGAATTAGCGATGCACGGTCGAACAAAGGCTCGACGCTACAAATTTTAAAGAAGAGTGAGTAAAGGTCGAATATTAGAAGCTAATGCTGACTAAGAGACGCTTTGCTATAACGTAATTAATTTTCTTTGTTTGGCTATTAGATTTCAAAACAATTGCATTTTTATACTCTCGCAACAATGTTGCTAAGAAGAGTATTATAGTTTTGTTCACATAACGGTTGTTTGTAAGTCCTAAAACTAAAAGAGTCAGATATAGGGTTATATATACCAAAGTGATCAGGGTGACGAGTAGAGTCGAAATCCGGATGTCTGTCTGTCCGTCCGTCCGTCTGTCCGTCCGTGCAAGCTGTAACTTGAGTAAAAATTGAGATATCATGATGAAACTTGGTACACGTATTCCTTGGCTCCATAAGAAGGTTAAGTTCGAAGATGGGCAAAATCGGCCCACTGCCATAAATAAAGATATTAAAGTGAAATTTGGCACAAGGGATCGCATTTGGGAGGGGCATATTTGGACGTAATTTTTTTGGAAAAGTGGGCGTGGCCCCGCCCCCTACTAAGTTTTTTGTACGTATCTCGGAAACTACTATAAGCTATGTCAACCAAACTCTACAGAGTCGTTTTCTTTCAGGCATTTCCATACACAGTTCAAAAATGGAAGAAATCGGATAATAACCACGCCCACCTCCCATACAAAGGTTATGTTGAAAATCACTAAAAGTGCGTTAACCGACTAACAAAAACGTCAGAAACACTAAATTTTACGGAAGAAATGGCAGAAGGAAGCTGCACCCAGGCTTTATTTTAAATTGAAAATGGGCGTGGCGTCGCCCACTTATGAACCAAAAACCATATCTCAGGAACTACTAGACCGATTTCAATGAAATTCGGTATATAATATTTTCTTTAAACCCTGATGACATGTACGAAATATGGGTGAAATCGGTTCACAACCACGCCTTCTTCCAATATAACGCTATTTTGAATTCCATCTGTTGCCTTCTCTGTATAATATATAGTACATTAGGAACCAATGATGACAGCGGAATAAAACTTTACAAAAATACGGTATTTGAAAAATATGTAAATGACGTATAATGAAATCTCGATTATCACTTTATCATGCGAGAGTATAAAATGTTCGGTGACATCCGAACTTAGCCCTTCCTTACTTGTTAAAAATGTAATTAAAAATGTAAATAAAAAGATTAAAAAAATAGCGGTAGAACGCTTGAGTAATTGTTGGGGTTTCTGAATAACTTTTTAAAAAGTTTTGATCGAGATTTTTTTTATTTACATGGTGTTTCTTTTGATTTTATCTATATATAGATTATGACGCGTTTCATGTCAGCAAATTATGCGTAACTTTCACAATACCTGCCGTGGTAAGACATATATTTTTAAGTGAAACGAACTTAAACGATTTATTTTTAACTTTAAGTTAAGAGTTACGCATTTTCGCTATGTTTTCAGTGATTAAAGTGAATCGCCTTTTTCTTTCCATTGTCAATCAATAGCAATACTGACATTCCTTCGCTTTGCACCAACTTTTTGTGCTTCCAATACTGACAATTCCTTGCCTGAATGTATTGTAATTACATCTAGCCTCCCTCTCATTATAACGGCAATAAATTATTACGTGTGGAAATGTCTTTCCGATATCGAATCAATTGTTCATATCGGCGAACTTTTTTAATTAAAGCAAATAGGAAAACAAAACAAAATATGTCGAAGACAACGCAAAGGAACGCAAAAGATAGGAGTGACAGCAGAGATACGAGCAGCTAACGTTGAGGATGTCAAGCGAAAATGTGGCATGAATGCTACGGGAAGGAGCTGTACAACTCGACAAGACGGCGGTTTGGTTTATTGTGAGCAATACCTACCATCACCCAGCAGAGAAAACAAGGGATGCGTAGTTATGTGATTACTTAAATATTAGAAAGTAATTGAATTTAATAAAAACAAATTCGGAAATATAAATGAAACCAGGTTTAGAAACCGAAACAAAGTTTTTAGGGAAAAACCAATTTTGAGTAGTTTCTTCTCTCTGTAAATTTGCAAGAATCATCTCATCTCATCTAAAGTACACCTTAGATTGAAGCCCAAAATAAAAACGTTGCATTAATGAAATACTATTTCATTGTTTTTTTCTAATATTGAGTACTTAAAGCATCAATGCGTGACTTTATGCAATGAAATGAGTTGTGAATCGGTTTAATATGGACTTATAAGAGTATGCTATAGCAATTTCTCTAGTTTTTAATGATTATTTTACAACAAAAATCTACAATCGTCATAACAGCAAAGTACTGCTGATAAATATAACGTTGCATTGGAGCAAGATACTAATGTATACAACAACAGTAAAAACAAAGATGATGAGCGAAAACGACAAGAACAACTTGTGTGCTCCATTAACAACGTCTTGACATTCTTATACTTGGGGGAATTTCATCTATATACGCGCAATAATGGCAAATGACACTAAAAAGATGCGGCATGAAATAATTCAAAGTGCTCGAACGCTACAGTCGGTCATAGGAGGCTATACAGACGACTAAGCGGTTATAATATAGTTTTGTGGGTAATGGATATTGAGCCGAAATGGCAACCAATTTCAATTCATGATTAATTTATTGAATGAAATGAACAAGCAATCGATTTGCAAAGCTCTAAATCTTAGTTTTTGCTTTTTTTAGCGGTTATCCTTCCCGTAAAACTCAAATTTATTAAGATTTTTTTTTTTTAATTTTTGATTTTCTATAAAATACAAGTTAGAGATTTTTAAAAGACCTATAATTTTTCATAGTATCCAATGCTTTTATTTAAAAGTTTAGTAGAACATAAAAACGAATAAAGTATAGTTTCAGAGTATTGAACGGTAGAGGATTATTACGTGTGGAAATTTAATCTGAATCCAAAGTCGTCATTTCTCCTCTTTTAGGGGGTATTCCAGTCTAGTACTAAAAATTTCCAGCGACTTTTGTCAAGCGATAAAAGATAATTGATAAACGAGAAAAGCTCATTCAAAGTCTTCTTGACTCTAAAACCAATATTTACATCTAGGGGTAAAGCAAATATCTATCGACGTGCTGAGTTGATGTAGTTCCTCAGTTATTGAGATACTAATCTGAATTTTGTATCCCTCCTATTCTTCCCAAAAGCTGCTCATTTCTCGGAACCGTCGATATCGGTCAGCTCTATGATATAGTACCATGAAGAAAAAATAGTAAAGCTTTGTTTATAATTTTAAAATTCTTAATTTAAGTAAGTTTTTCAAGTAATCCCCAATACAACCCAACCCAATACACTTATGCCAACTTTTTTTCCAATCCTCGAAACAGTTGTTAAAATCAATTTTCCGTATAGCCTCCAATGAGCCTAATGATTCATGTTCAAAGTCTTCAATTGACTCAAAAGTGTTTTTCCGGAGCGGTCGTTTGAGTTTGTTGAATAGCCAGAAGTCACACGGACCTAAATCAGGCGATTACAGTGGTTGCGGCCTGATATTGGCTGAAAATTTGGCGAAACATTTAAGAAGAATCAATGCAGTATGCGACGGTGTATTATCGTGGTGCAGAAACTAATAATTGTCGGCTTATAATTCCGGCCTCTTTCTACGAATAGTTTCGCATAAACAACGCATAACACTCAAATAGTATTCCTTGTTGACAGTTTGGCTGGTCGGAAGGAATTCGGCGTGCATCACACCTCGATAATTGAAGAAAACTGTCAACATAAGCTTGATATTTGACCTGCTTTGACGTGCTTTTTTCAGATTCGGCTCATCTTTGCCACGATATTCGGCTGATTGATCGTCTGTTTTCGGATCGTAAGCATAGATCTACTACTCATCGCCAGTAATAATACATTTCATGACATCCTGGTAGTCGGAAAGTATTGTTTCACAGACGTTAACTCAACGCTGTTTTTCGAAAAAACTGAGTGATTCTGGAACCAATCGTGCCATTTAATTTCTTATGCCCAAATGATCTTTCAAAACGGTTTTCACTGATTCTTCCGATATTCCAACGATGCCGCTAAGATCTCTAACTGTTAATTGTCGATTCTTAAGCAACAATTCCTTTATTTAATTGACGTGTTAATATGTAATTGAAACTTTTTAGTTTATTGGGAGTGGCACTCCATTGAATGCACCGAACGGAGGTCAATAGTTTCATTGATCTCAAGATACCTAAGAATGTTTTGAGGTTATAAAAATTCATTGAATGGTAAAAATTTGCCAGAATGAAAACTTTCTACTCAAAAGATCCAAATCAAATTTTTGTAATAATCCTGATTAAATTAAAGGGCAATTTTTAGTTAGACTATTTTTTTTAATTTCCAGTTAAGATTTTCTACATAAAAATACCTTAAAATTTCTGTGTAGCGCTCGGTATGTTCGCTCGGGAAAATAATGAAATGAGTAAATGGAGAATTTCAATTCCAAGGAATTATTCATCGAATACAACACCATATTGCTGCGGAGCAAGCAATGGTAAGCGTGTTGTTGCTGACGCGCAAGCAACAACATTCCTACTTTTTGGTCCCCTTGCACTAGTCATTGTTCTTTGGCGAATCGTCCATGTTCGCACAGTTGTTGGCGTTATCAATTACAACAACGCACTGTTGTTGTATGCCACAGCAGCAACTTGTATGGCATTGATAGCAACCAAAGCGGAATGCCAACGCCTTTTTCAGCTCACAAACACACACACACATCGCTGTGGCATATGCACCAACACTGGCACCGCTTCTAACGCACTTGGTTAGACCTGATTTACGGCCGCCAACGTCTTTGGCATCAACAACTAGTAATATCATACTTATATGTACTACAACTAGGTAGTGGTATCTCGGAAAACTCTCGTCACTGGCAAGAAGGCATTATTCGTCAGTTGGCAGCCATCAAAGTATTCAAAATGTTCACTTCCGTCGCAGTCGCAATTGTCGATTTACAGTCATTAACGACCGGAGTGTGTAGCTGCGAAGTATGCCTGTGTGTGTGTGTGTGTGTGTGAAGACTGTAGGGAGTAGGGTTGAGTACTTACAAGAATTACGGCTTGCTGTTATTATTGTTGGTAGTTTGCGGTTGCAATGTGCGTCATTTGAAGATTGCCATCGAATATTTATGCCTATGTGTGTAGGTAACGGTTCATGTGGCACTAAAGCAGCTTTCCGCCTCAGGTTCGCTGGTCGTGTTATTTCCATTATCATTATCTTTTTTTAATTTCGAACACAACACATTTGTAGAAATACAAATGAATTGCTAACGGATTTTTAATTACATTTTAAAAATTTTCGATGACTCTCGAACTCACGAGGAGGACTGCCCCACCTTTTATATGTATTGGAATATTAAAGCAGTTTTAACAACGCTGCGAGATGTTCATATAAGTCCAAAAGCTTTGGTATAATCAATAATAGTGACTGAAATGCAATGTAGTCTTAGAAATTTTTCCGCTTAGTTTTGTGACCATTTGGATCCAGTCGAGTAAATTTAATGAAATGTTAAAAGAATAGACAGCCAACAGTTAGTGCGAGTTAAAGCTTCTAAACTCTTCTGTGCCAGCCAAGATGTAGTCAACCTTTGAGTTTTGGTTTATAGAATATATTTTTTCTGTTAAAGATCGGTTCTATAACTAGGGAATTACCTTCTTTCGGATTGTGTGAGCTCAAAAAAATTTCTATAATTTTCCCTCTGATCTGAGTTGACTTGCTGAAGTCACTGCAACTTCTGAAATTGACAAAGCAAAGATCTCAACCCAACTTGTGTTGTTCGGTTCTAGGTACATCCAAAAATATCTGATGCTCTCTTTTTTCAGCGATGAGGCCATTATCTGGCTCAATGGGTATGTAAACAAGCAAAATTGCCACATTCGGAACGAAGAGCAACCTGAAAAAATTCAAAAGCTGCCATTTCATCCAGAGAAAAAAAACGATTTGGTGTGGTTTGTGGGATGGTGGAATCATCGGTCCATATTTCTTCAAAACACGCAACCGTTATCGCTTTTTATTGAGAGAAAACTTAGGGGAGCAGATAATTTCACGTTTTGGGGCGGTCGATAGGCCAGCAAGATCGTGTGATATCAATCCGTTAGACTTTTTCTTGTGTGGATATGTAAAATCTAAAGTCTATGCAGACAATCTCGCTTCGATTCAGGCCTTGGAGCAAAACATCACGCATGTCATTCGCCAGTTACCATCTGAGACGTAGCCGCGGCCAACATTTGAAAGAGAAAATCTACAAAAATTAAATGCCAAAGAATGCTAAATGATAATAAACATTTCTCATTAAATTTGAAGTTTCTGTGTTGTTTGTTTTTTTTTTTTAAGGAGAGAATTGTGAAATGGATCATCGTTCACATGCCTATATTTTAAACTCTAAAATCGTGCTGATTATTTCAAATTTGCAGCGGAATTTCTGTTGGCGCATATATTTGCAAGGCAAATCTCTAAAGCTAATAAATCTCAAAAGTGTTTATTAATATTCTAACTGCTTTAGCTTTACTTTAATTCCACATTTCTCATATTTATTTTATAATAAAAATAAAATACCGCAAATCAAATTAATTTAAACTCTATATTAGTAATTATTTCAGTTATATGTGTATGGCGCCCGTTAGCCATAACTAGTTGAGCTACATTAATGTTAGTTTCCCATTAAATTCAAACGCGCAGTAGAATAATTTTATGCCGAATGTTAATAATATGCTTCCATTTTGCCTTCCAGGTTGCATTTCACAAATGTGAATATTTATGCTTGTAATTATATACTTAGATATAACGCATTTTCTAAGCTACAATGCAATGCTTCAAAGCGCATATTTGTTCTGCACAAATCCCCACCGTTGTGTTGTGTGCGTGTGTGTAATTGTTGTTGCGTAATTTCGGTTGTTGGTACAGGTATAGTTACGGTGGAAATATTTTGAGCTTGGCCTCAAACGAAATGGCTACGTTGAATTCGTGGAAGCATAGCGTGTACATGTTATATACGCCAAAGAGACACATCAAACAGGTCTGAGTGTATATTAGTTTACAACTAAAAAATTTTGCGCGAAATTCATGGAGTGAGAAGAACATTAGATATATATTCGTTACAGAATTGTATATGATCTTGGTGATATTTTGATTATTTCTTGAACAGAGAGGCAGAGTTTTCTTTATTCCTGGTAAATTGGGCATGAGCAACGGGAATGCTACATATTTGTATTACGCCTGTATATAAATCTTAAGGATCCTAAGATTTTGAAAACTCGTTAGTAGAGAAAATATGTGCTTTTAGACGCTTACACTTTAGCCTAATGTTTAGCTGAGTGGAATACCTTTGGCATTGTCTGACAAACTGAGGATTCAATCAGCTTTAAATTTCCGAGAAGTTGTCGGATTTTGAAAAAAATTGTTATTTATCTGAAAATTCTCTTAGATGTTTCATATTGGCAACGAGGTGCGTTTGTTCTAAAAAAATATTCCTGTACTTGAAATAATTAACAATGATGGCCATATCGTTAGGCTATAAGGTTAAGGCCAGTTAAACGTTAAAATAGCAATAAATATTTGTTAGCAGAGTTGCCAACTGTTTCTTATTTTCAATGGGATTAAATTGTTAACATAAATATATTATTACAAGATCTATTGTATAATCAACTAAAGTTCTAAAAAATCCTTGTATTTTGCAATAATTTTAAAAAGAGTTGCCAGCCACTTAAAATTCTGTATTTGTTAAATTAGTAAAAAAATAAATAAAATTATTGAAAATGTGTACTTAAACAAACAGATTAACGATAAATTACTATTAAGTATTTTTGAAGGGTTGCCACCTGTTTGAAAAAATATAATCGAAAGAAAGTAAACAAACTACATTTGACATCAAATTTTAAAGATTAGCAAATATTTTTGTCTATATATTTGTATTTTTGAAGGGTTGCCACCTGTTTGAAAAAAATTACATTAAAGATTTTTTACACCAAATTTAAAAGGGTAGGAAATATTTCCTTCTAAATATTTTTTTGAAGTGCTGCCAGCTGTTTGAAACTTTTTATTCAAATAAATAAGAAAGATAAGAAATCCCAAGTTATATCGAAGAGAGCTATTATTGTTGCATATACATATATCATTAAATTTTTCATAAAGAATAATAGATATTATGAAAAAAATATTTTTAATTTTTAAAGTTTATATTTTTAATGTCAATGAAACATATTTTCGAAATGTGTTGAATGCTCGACTTAATCTTGTAATACGTAGATTGACTTTTATGTTATGGGATTTGGCAATGCTAGTGTTGCAATCTGGCCACACACAACTTTATCAGAAAGTTTGACGTTTTAGATCTTAAGCGGCTACATGGGTTTACGGGTTTCAAAAAATCGAATTTTGTTTTATTGTCTTATTAAATTCTATAACACCTCTAGAATGTTTTTTTTTCAATTTGATCTGAGTAATAGTTTCGGAGATACAGCCTTGAGAACTTGTGCGTTCGTGGCTAGCTAAGCTAAGTGCGCCGTCTTTAACCACATTTTCCTCGAAACTGTGTTTTTGAAAGCGGTTGCCAAAATTTTTCGAGAACTACTCAACCGATCTTCATGAAATTTTTGCACAGGTCTTTGAGATACAAGTCTTAAAGACTTGGACGAAGGCTTTTTTTCGATTACAACAATTTGAAAAAAAAAATGTCGGAAATTTTCAATTTTTTTATAAAAATGTCTACCACAAATCCAATTTTCACTCTTTTTTTCCTTCGTCCAAGTTCTAAATTACGGTTTTAACAAAAACACGTATTTTTTCACCTTAGATGATCCTGTAAGGAGTTATCCTACCAACGCAGGCATGCAAATAGCATCGCAAGGGGCGAGTTTAAAATTTTTTTTTTCAAAAATTTCAGAATTTCTTTGTTAATAGCATATGTTTGTAACAATAAAAAATTCTAATAAAATACTTATTTTTTGTATGAAAAAAAAAAATGTTGAGAAGGCTGTTTTTTACACGAGGAAATTCATGTAACCCTTAAACTTACTCAGTAAATTTGGACATACGAGCGCTACTTGCTTTGTTCACAGTAAATTAAATATTCATCTCAGCGAAAAAATGAAATTAAATCGCTAACATTTTCCATTTTCATTTCATTTCCAAGCATATGATTATTTTTTTATTTTATTTTGTTTTTGGCTCTCACACATCGACAGAAACAGCTGCATTTTTGAGCACTCAATTCTTGATTTGACGAGTCATCCACTGTTTAGTCCTGGTTTGGCACCGAATGACTTTTTTTTTATTACCGCACATAAAATATACATAAGATAAGAGGTGAACGTTGTTCGATTCCAGAAAAGGCGGTTAATGTCGAAGCACTTTTGACATGCAAAAGTGTATAGATCATAATTGAGAATATTTTAGAAAACAATTTTCGATGATTGGTATTTACTTTGGTTCTCCAATCACGAAATATAAAAGGCAACTCTCGTATTAAATTTTGCAGAAATCGGAGGAATTTCACTTTCGTAACCTTGCTCTGATTCTATATATACAATCATATACTTTTATATAATATACAATTATATTAATTTTCCCATGTGTTTAAAATCATTATTTATGCATAATTTCTCATTTCTTTATTAACCTTACCACGAATGTGCTTCAATATTGACCGCTATAAAAGCGCTTTCGGCTTTGACCTTTTCCAGTTCAATAATACAAAATCATGAAAGAGATACATAAACGTAAACTTCATTAAAGAAACATGAAATATAGACTTAACGGTATTATTTATAGAAAATAATAGAAAATTAATTCCATTCATGTTATCTGCAACATTATATATAGTATAATATATTATATGTATGTAAACCACAAGTACATTTTATCAAGATACCTTGAAGCGAAACACGTGCATGGATAAGCGCCTTGAACATTTCTATAATATTATACAATGTATATACGTATATATACTATGTATAGATAAGTATATTAAATATGCAAATTTCATAGCCCTCCAGCTCACGTTACTGGTATATTAGAAAGCACACACCAACACATCAGCATATTTCGGAGTAATGCGCAATATTTCGCAAATGCATCGATCAATCAATCACGCAAAGCTTTTAGTATATCAAAAAGCTATGCGATAATAAAATTATACTTGGAGAAACCTCAAAGAAGCACTACAACCAAGCACTCGACACAGCTAATCAGTACTAATCATTACAAGTTGTAAGCTCATAAATACATACACATACTTACATCACATATGCTGGATTTATCTGCGTTTGTGCGTGTATTGAATGTTTGTAAGTTGATGCGCCGCAACCGATATTTATCCAAATATATCATTACTTATGTTGATAATTTGCAAATTTACAGAATCCTACGTAAATGTACTGCAAAAGTTGTGCGTTTGTTGAGGAGGAAATTGACTGGGTGCGGACAGTGGCAGAGCAACGCGGTTTCCGGTTAAAACACGCTCAAACCATGTAAAGCATATACATAATAATCATGCTTGTTGTTGAAATAGCAAATAATCATCTAACCAATCACATTTACAGGTTACACCACAAAAGTTATCGATTGTGGTAGTTTGAAGACGAAATTTTGAGCTGATAAATAGTGTAATTGCTCATGGCAATCTATAGCTGACTTAAGAGTGATTAGAGCGTCGTTGTTTGGCAGGATGGAGGAAGAAAAAAGGGAAGCTTGGGAAGTCTGGAAGCGAAGGAATAACTTTGCATGCACTTCGGTCCGACTTTTTTCAAACCAGGTTAGGTCATTCTAGAATTTCGAAAACAAATATTAGTTTTTGGCTTAAGGTCCTATCCTACTGATATAACAGCGAAAAAATTTATATGCATCTAATTATCTGAAGTGCGTTGTGATTAATTAGGGTGAGCACGCAAAATTTAAACACCTTCTCTGCATTACAAAAAATTTATTTTTTGGTAGCCTACTTTTCTAAAGAAAAAACACAGAAACTTCAAATTTAATGGGGAAAGTTTATTATCATTCGAAAAGAATGTTTTTATGTTTTGGCATTGATTTTTTGAAGATTATCTCTTTCAAATATTCGTCGCGGTTACGTCCATCGTTATTCGTCCATCCGTTGAGTCCAATTTGCGATGACTCGTTCGAGCATTTCGACTGGTAACTGGCACGCGTGATCTTTGCTATGAGGCATGAATTAAAGTGGGTTTGAGAGTATAGACTTTAGACTTTATATATGTATCTCACTATCTCTGTGGCCAATCGACCGGCCCAAAACTCTCACCGAAGTGTTCTTTCAATAAATCCATTGGTTGGTGCGATGTGTGAGAAGTGCAGCCATCTTGTTCAAACCATATGTCACCGAGATCATGAGCCTTAATTCCAAATATCAATAAGTCGGTTGTCATGACTCGATAACGGTCGTCATTGATGTTTACGTTCTCACTAACGTACGTTCTCATAAATTTTGAAGAAATATGGACCGATGATTCCACTGGCACACAAACCACACCAAATCGTTGATTTTCTGGCTGAAATATCAGCTCTTGAATTTTTCAGGCTATTACGTACCCATTGAGCCAGAAATTGGCCTCATCGCTGAACGAAATTTGACTCGAAAACTTCGGATCTTCTTGGAAGTTTTTAAGAGCCCATAGAGCGAAGCGAATTCACGAAGGTCTAACGGATTCAGTTCTTGCAAAAGATGGCTTTTGTAGGCTTTCAGTTTAAGATATCGGCGAAAAATGCGCCAAGTCGTTCCAAATCTCAATCCGAGATGTTGCAACGGCACCTAATCGACTCTCCACGGTGGTCTGTTCCGACAAATGAGCAGTTTCTTGATAAGAATTGGACAGGCTCAAAAGTTCAGATCGATATCTCGAAAAGGCTCTTAGAGGCTCTTTAACATTTCCTTTCGAGTGTTACACACTTCGTGGCAAATTTAATATACCCTGTTCAGCATATAAAAAACACACATACCAAATAGCTATTGATATTAAATTACATTCCCGTTAACATATGCAACCAACTACATACCACATATATATAAGTGCTAACTACACATACAAAAACATGGAGAACATGGCCTCAAGCATTGCTTACATTTGTCAGCAATTTAACCCAATATCACCTGGTATCACCCACCGTTCAAGCAGCGGAGTAAAAGTGGTCATTTTAATGAAATGCACCGGCCAATTCGCCTTTCGCCGTGCTATGCTCGGGTAAATGCCTGCTCCGCTTAAAGGTGAAATTGTATGCAATCGTTTAACTATACTCAACCGGGATCCCAGCAACGCTAGCCACCAATTCCATTATCGGTTTGTATGTATGGTGCATTGGCATTATTCACACATCCACCCTCGCTCCACGCTGCTCTCTAGTTATGGCCACGCTCGGCGTGGTGTCACGGTGCTGTCCGCAGCCAGTCAGGTGTTGTTCGTGCATCGGTTGGTGTTTTCGTTAAAAACCACTTGAAAATGAATTGCATTCCATTCGTCTTCGATGTCGCATCAATTTACACGTTTATCCTACACTTGAGTAGATTCGTTGTGTACTGTTCGTTTGAACGTTTACTCGCTTGGTTGATGGCGCGATTCGCAAAACGGTGGCACACGTGTGTGTATATGTGAACTCCCACACACATGAAGCACACCTTTGAAAACAAATGAAATGCGCCTGGTTAAGAGCGGGACCTTGTAATGTTAAGAGAGGCGATATTTTTTGATTTTTAGTCTTATACCCTTGAGAAGATATATGACACAGTTATCAAACGGATGCCCTTATAACTGATTTTGATGGAAACTTCTGTCTTTACTCAAGGAGTTGATTCATTTCTCCGTAGTTATACATATTTGCATTATGAAATCGGATCTGGCAATGGCATAAAATACATAAATTTCAGACGATATCTTAAGGGTATATCGCATAATCTGTATGTTACTAACGTATACAACCTCGAAACTCATGGAAACGGCGCAAATGCATGGTTTTTTGTTGATGCTGTTTTCAACAGTGCCCCAGCTTCTCCGTTGCTCTTAGCCGCTCATGTGCGACCAAGTGTGACAATATGTACATAAACAAGCTACCGTTACTACGTATTTCCAATGGAAGTACACACATATCCATGCCATTGTGATTCCCAATTGCTCGTTCGTACCGTTTATCCCTTCGTACAACAATTGGTCTCCTGACCGACCGCTTGCTGGACGCTACTGAAGTGCTCATATCTTCGTCTATACCTACATATGTACATACCTATCTTATTGGCTACAAACTAACTGCACACACACAAAAGAGAGTGTGTAACCATGTAGAAGTAGTCGTTGGTTAATAGTTCTTTTGTTAAAAGTCAATGAATATTTTATTAAAAAGCCGAACGCGCTTGTCCTGAAATCCACCGGAAAGCCGCAGCAATGCTGTACTTAGAGGAAATCGTAAGTGCATTTGTGGGAAAGGAGGTAAGTCAAATGGCCGTCACTCTAGATACTGGTTACCCACTTTAACACATTAAATATATATGTATTGCCAGAATTTCAGTCGTATCGAATTCCGTTCGTTATTTGCTATTATTTCGATAAAATATATGAAAGGAGAAAGTTAAGTGAAATTGTTAAATAAATATGGGAGCGTGTGTTTGTGCAAATCGGCGTGATTATTGGAAGCGTGTTTGCAAAGAATGAAATCTCCAATTGTAAATATATGTCAAGTATCTCGGCAAGTATTTGTATAAAAGTGAAATGTGGATCCCTTACGATTCTCAAAAGTATTGCACACTGAGAGTTTAAATTGTTCAAATGATCGGTTTTTTTGTATTTGGGTACATAATGGGTGATCCAAGTAGGAGTACTTTTTTTAATAGCATTTTTATGACAGATCACGCATGAGTCGTGTGAAATTGTTATATTATTTTTATTCAGTATTGCTTGGCATTTCATCATGGGAAGACTTACGCCTCAACAACGTTTACAAATCGTTCTACTTTATGTTACGAAAATTGACGTTCTGTAAAAAATGTGTTTCGCGCACTTCGTTCAACTTATGGTCAACATAATCGGCTTGCTAGGCGTACTATTCGCAACACTATCTTGAGACCCACCATTAATTATTGGATAATACTCGACCGAATAGACCAGGACCAGCACGCAGTGTAGAAAATATGGCAGCCTTAGCTGAGAGTGTACACAAAGATCGTGGAGTGTCAATTCGCCGCTGTTTGCAACAACTCGCGTGGACGTATGTAACGATTTGACGCATTTTACGACGAGATCTTAAATTGAAAGCGTATAAAAGTGTGCAATAACTGAAGCCGCTCGACCTACACAAGCGATCCGATCTAGAAGCTCTAGAAAAGTTGCAAGAAAATCCAATGTTTTTCAGCCATGAGGTGTTCAGCGATGAGGTCCATTTTAATTCACTGACAATTGTCTGAAATTAAAACTCATTATCTCGACGAGATTTGGTTTGAACAAGACGGCACCACTTCCCACACATCGCATCAATCAATGAAGTTTTGGGAGAATACTTCAGTGAGTATATAGTTTCACGTTTTGGGCCGGTCGATTAGCTACCAAGATTGTGTGATATCACACCGTTAGAATTTTTCGTGAGGAAATAAGTAAAGTCTAAAGTCTACACGGATAATCCCGCTTCGATTAAGAACTTGGAGCAAGACAACACGTATAAGTATGTCGTCCGCCTGAAACCAGTCGAAATGCTCGAACGAGTCATAGAAAATTGGACTCAACGAATGGACCTTCTTAGACTTAGACGCACCCAACTTTTGAAAGAGATAATCTTCAGAAAACAAATGCCAAATAATGTTTTTTAGAATGATAATAAACATTTACCATTAATTTGAAGTTTCTGTATTTTTTCTTATGTTTAAGTGTTTCTCGAAATGGATCACCTTTTATTTGTGAAAGTATTCCAAAAAGTCCAACTGATTTCGCGAGGTCTTGTTAGCCGTCTGGCAGTTCATTGGCCTTTTCGTTTGCTTAAGAAACCGAAAACTTTGACAGAACCTCAGATACCATGCTGTGGCAAGGCAAGTATGTTCTTTTGGCTCGTTTATCAACCCAGACAACTTGTAATAACTTTAAAGAAGGATTTTTGTTATGATCATGTTTACCATTAGATATGTAGCTAAAATCTTCATTACATTCACGCCCAACTTCTTTATTTACATTTATTAATTATTTAAATATATAAATACTAGCTGACCCCGCAGTCGTTGTCCTGTGTGAAATTATGTGTTTAGAAATGAAAAAGTTGAATTTATCACATCACTTTGTTTTCATTGTATTGCAGCTTGATAAACAACATTTTTTGGTTTCTGTTCCGGTGTATAGAAAAGATGGTTTTCCAACTCGTGAGCAGGCTACGTATATCTGGCCGAGGGAAAAACATAGCATTTCCAAATGTATACCATACACTATGCGACTATCCTTGTGTCTCAAATGCAATTTTCACTGGAAACTGAATACGTTTGAACTGAAATGGCAAATCGTTAGAACTCAGAGGAATTCGTAAAATCAAGCATTCTGCCCCTTTGTATTCGATAGCTGCGTCACAATCAGTTAGGTTCCATTACACAGTTTCGGCGCCTGAAGATTGTGGAACATAATAACGACAGATCCAACTTTGAGACGCAAATGATGCGGTGGCATACCAAACCTATTCAAAAAATTTAGAAATTCCATAATCGATCAATTTGTATGAGCGCAAGTCTCCAGGAATTTGACTTTAAATCTTCCAGTTTAAGTCAGGTAGGTAGGTAGGTAGGAGTGCAGCCCTATCGGGCTCAATTTACACTTAATGTGCCATGTTGATACACTATTCGTAGAACCTCCTGTATCTGCTATTACGTTTCACCTTCTCTCTCAAACCATTTTGTGGTTTCGATGAAACTACTTATGTCCGATATGCTTTTGGTGGAAATCCATTCAAGGTTTGGTGCTTGGTGGATTCCGAGGGTTTTGTGTCGGATCTGTGCTAGAGCTGGGCATTCGCAGAGAAAGTGGAAGATTGTTTCCTTGTTCCCTGCTACTCCGCAGCCACGGCAGATGTCGTTGTAGGGCAATCCCATTTTGGACGCATGTTCCCCAAATGGCCAGTGCCCTGTTGTGGTAGCTGTTATTCTGTAAATACTTTTTCTTGACCTATTTAATAAGTCATTGGTTCTTTTCCTGTCATATGTTGGCCATAATTGTTTAGTTATGACGCATTTTGTGATGTTTTTCCACCTGTTGTTTGCAATTTGCTGAAATTGTCTATTGATCTCTCCTTTTATCGATCCTAGCGGGCTTGGTATTAGCTCCGCCTTGGATTCATTGAGGAAAGCTCCTACCTTTGCCAACTCGTCTGCTTTTTCGTTACCGAAAATGTTCCTGTGGCCGGGAACCCAGATCAAGTTCAGCTGGAGCTTGTCTTTTATTGCGCTTAGTGCTCTCTTGTAGTAGTGTACTGTGCTGGAGTTTGTCATGGGTGAAGACAAGGCCAGGAGGGCCGCCTGGCTGTCCGTAAATATAGTTGCTTTATGTATATTCCCGTGGTTTTCTAATAGAACTTTGGCAGATAACATTGCGCGTGCACTTAAGGAATTGTAGTTACGATAATTTGTCCAATGTCCGAATTTTCGTGATGAGTTCACCTTTGGTGAATTGGTGAACGGAAGATGGAATTGATATTAAACCACCGGAAGTATCAACCGGAATTTACCCATTTCCAATTCTTAGCGAATACGATGTAAAATGTCTTCGGCAATGTCATTTTTGTTCGTATTTTATAATTGATGCGGATTTGAGGGCTGATATGTCGAAATGATTTTCGCGAAAAGTGTGCGAACTTCAATTGCATTCGAAGTAGCTATCGCATCGTCCATAGTTTGATTCCAGTGATTATCATGTCCTAGCAATTGTAATTGCTGGCATGCTTTTCAAAAACCATTCACACTACGCAATGACTGAAATTAAGTTGAACCGCGTTCATTAATCAATAGCAACCGAAGTTAGAAGCAATCGTGAGTTTTTCGGGTGGATTGTGAAAACTCGTTTTAATGTGTTGAGAACATACCTGGATGTCCATCTACTGGTTTGCCTTGCTTTCTACGTAACTATTACTTCGACGATGCATTCCACGTATAATATCAAGGCATTTTCGAATAGCGCAATGTTCTCGCAAACGGATCACTAACGAAAGTTGAGAAAAAAATCGTCAATGTTAATTTTGTTGCTGGTGGTTTTCCACTATATTCCCTGGGTTGAAATACACTCTTTGGCCATTCTTCAAATTAACTGCGAGACGCACAACAGTCGGAAAACGTTCATTAATTGCAAAAGTAAATATCTTACATAACGCTTCATTGCAGTACACGTAGCGACCCATTTGATATTTGCTGATCTCATTTCGTTCAAGGTCAATAACCACCAAGTTATTTCTTTCGGGGACGGACTGGCAAACGCATTTGATCGATTTCACCAAACTGCAATACTTAACATTGATATGAGTTTTGAATGTGAATTAGACAATAGTGGTAAATATATTACTGTAGATGTGTTGTCAACTTCGATATTCACTCTTCTAAATTAAATGCTGAATGTTCTGCCATTGTTATCTGGTGAGCGATGCCGATAAAGTGGATAACCATCATTTCCGGTTTGTGTTTCCGAAAGAAAAGCACCTGGATAGTGTTTCGTACATTTATTGTCAGACATACAAACCGAAGTGGTATTGTGATGTCCGTAAGGTCCCTGAACCAATTTGGTTTCGTATAATTCTGCTTCTATCTCTGGATCAGGAATTTCGGCAAAAATGATTTTATCAATTTGATTTGGTGTAACCACCATCCACCATCCACCATCCAAAGAAGAATATGTGCGTGCGGCAAACCTCGCTTTTGCCACTCAACAGAGTACATCCAGCATCTAACAGCACTACATATACGTTGCTTTAAGATAAAGTTTACAAAACATCGCAACTGTTGTTTGAAAAGTTGTCCTCTGACATCGTGACGATCGCTTGCTGATTGCACGCGATCCATAATTCCATTCGTATGTCATCGCATCCCGTGAATACTCGGTCATGTGCCATAGGCTGTCAATATACATACTTATGTTGATGACAAAACGAACGCGACCTCTTCGTGGCATCGTAACAAATTTCAATCTGTAATTGAGCACTTTGTGTGAAACACACATAACGTTTTCACGGAATAAATTTCAATAATTTTTTTTTGAATAATCGGAATAAAGAAAGCAAACGACAAATTTGACAATTGAAAAACAAAAGGAAAAAAGTTGAAAAAAAAAATTTTGTATGAAAAAAAGTTATTTTTTGGAATTGTCCAACTTTCCGACTTTTCCTCACAAAAGGCATACGGTTTTTTTTATTTCTAAACTTTTCTCGATCCACAGCGAACAACCTCTGAAAATTTCATCAAGATTGGTTCAGCTGTTCTCGAGCATTAGCGTTATTAACAGCATTCATTCGTTTGTATAGGAAAAAGAAAAGGGCTCTTTTTAGGGGTTTTCCGGCAATTATTCGAATTTTTTTCGCCATAAAAACCATCCTTGAGCCTCAACGAATATTTTAAAAAAAGAATTGTCAAAATTGGTCCAGGCGTTTTTGAGTTATGCGCCAGCATTTAAAATCATGTTCGTTTTTATTTCCTTTTTAAAATCGTATTTGAAAATTTATTTTCTTCATAATTTTTTTTTCGGAAAATTTCCCAGATTTTCTTAAGTATTCTCCTTGTTTGGGCGGAGACCTGTCCGAATTGGTGGTAATCACCGAAATCGGTCCAGGCGTTCTCCAATTATAAGCGTAGTAACTAACGTCACTTTATTTTATATATATAGATATATGTATATATATGTATGTATATATATATTATAATTTGATATTTGTTTTAATATTATTTTTCAGCAATTTCATTGTTATTCTTGTTCCAAGCCTGTTCAGTGATCAGCAGTCTAAGCCAGTTTCTGTAATTGCCTATTCGGTGTGAGAACGAACGAATTTCCATTTCTGTGGACAATGAAAATGTATTATAAATTAAAGGCAAAGATATAAAAATAAATTCAAATATTGTTGTTATTCAAAATCCATATAATATAACTACTGAATTACTCGATTTTATTAAGGTCTTGATTATTTACATTTTGACAATTTCTAATTACTTATTTAGATATAATTGGCAAGCAACTTGCAATGCAATTTTTATTTCATTTTCATATTTTTATCATTTTTGTTCGTAGTCAACAAATCCAACAAAAGATCATCATGTGTGGAAGTTTGCAAGATATAAAGTTTTTTTTCCCGCACATGTACATTTATGTTCGTTTTATTTCGGGTTTCCACCAACGCATTGACCACTATGTTTAATCCTTTGACACCTGGCACTTGGTCTAGATATAAAAACAGCCTTTAATGTCTTGGTCTTGTTATTTAGTACAATACTTTCTTCTGCCGCTACGAGACCAATGCACAAGATGAACAAGTATATGAGTTTCATGTTTGTTGATTCCGTTCCCAAATGAGCGGAGAACAAAAAATTTTAACTGTGTAGAGAGGCCTTCAAGTCTTCACTGAATTGACTTCAATTAAGATTATACATTGCAATAGTAAGTAAACAATTTTAAGCTTTCACTCATAGGAGTTTTTTATGAAATATACTATAAAAAAGTATGCATGGATGAGACTCTTTTAAGCTTTGTAGAAATTTTATTGTGAAATATTATATATTAAATCATTGTTGACAGAACTGATTAAATATTTACAAAACGTAGTAGTTTGGTTTAAATATATTATTTGAATATTTTTTTATTATCTTTTACTCAATTAAAATTATCTGTGTTCTGGTTACTCCATTGTGCTCCAATGCTCTTTCCATCATAATTGATGATCATGCATTCACTCATTTTTCCCCTTTACAAGTAAAGTGTACCTAAGAAGTTTACCATATGCTGTGATATTCTAAGTGATCACGGTTTGTTGTCGTCCCAACGGTATATTCGTTGATCTTATCACTTATTTACATATTCGTCATCACTTTATTTATAATAACACTGTACAACCCTCGGCAGGCTATTGGTATATTTTCGTTTATCTAAATTTTTTGCAAAAATAGTTCAATATTCGAATTTTTTTTTACCAAAATACCAGTAATTTGACACTTGGTAGCATCTTTCTATGACAGATGCTTGAACGAAATAATATGGATGATATCCATATTTTAACTTTTTAAGAGTTACTGTTAGAGTCAATAACAATGGTCAACAGTATTTTTACGTTTGGGTTATACACACTATATTTTTGCTGCTTTTATGCCCCAAAATAAAATAAAAACAATCTGCAGTTGAATTTATGTATAAAACATGGAAAAACACAATTCAATAAAATAGGCAAAAAATTTACATATAAACATATAAATAATTTTCAAAAAGATACCGCACATCCATTTATGACTCGTTCATACAAGACATATTTTAAAATACAAGTATATATTTTAGCATTATTTTTCCAGCAATTTCATAAGTATATATTTCCTTGCTCTAAACGAAAAGATATTCTTATCACAAATTACATATATTTAAAATTTTATTTATCTCACCTTGAAATATCGATAATTTTTCGTCCAGTACCATATACAAATCCTGTGTTTGCCCACAAAAAATCATTATATTACATAATAAGTTAAAGGTTACATCTAATATAAATAATATAACCGCAGAATCACTCAATTTCATTAAGATTTAAATTTATTCTTTTCGGAATGTCTAATAACCATTTACATATACATACATATGTAGTACGTCTATTAATTTTGTTCGCAGTCAAAATTCAAACGAATTGATTATCAATTATAATGATGTCATCAAATTAAGTTTTAATTTTCCTATAAATTTTTTGTGTTTGTGTATTTGTTTTATGGAGGATGAAGTCATGTGTAGAAGTTCACGCAAGTGAGAAAAGTTCTCTGATCGCCATTCACTTGGGAGTGGCCAGAAACGATTCTTTTACACATGGCTCAAGCAGCTCACTACTTCCGGTCTTTGACCAAGTATCCTCTGGGTAGCCTAAGAACATCCGTTCGAAGGCGAGCTAAAGTGAGAAGGCGAAACATCCCCTACATAGGGTTGTGCGCTAGGTTTGGGACCC
The DNA here is from genome assembly GCF_016617805.1 of Bactrocera tryoni. Classification (NCBI taxonomy): domain Eukaryota; kingdom Metazoa; phylum Arthropoda; class Insecta; order Diptera; family Tephritidae; genus Bactrocera; species Bactrocera tryoni. The sequence continues at coordinate 67,964,257 of NC_052499.1, forward strand.
GCCACGTAAAAAACACCCCCAGTGAATAGCTATAACCAGCCTCGGATGAGAGACCCCCCTTTTGATGACGACCATGGCAAACGAAATAAGGGCATGCACCTGGAATGTTCGGACCCTTAATTGGGAAGGTGCCGTTGCCCAGCTGGTTGATGTCCTCGCGAAAATAAAGGCTGACATCACCGCCGTCCAAGAAATGCGATGGACGGGACAAGGACAGAGACAAGTAGGTCCTTGTGACATTTACTACAGTGGCCATATAAAGGAGCGCAAGTTTGGTGTGGGATACGTGGTGGGAGAGAGACTCCGTCGCCGAGTACTATCATTCACTCCGGTGAATGAGAGTCTAGCCACAATCCGCATCGAAGCAAGGTTCTTCAACATATCGCTGATTTGCGCCCACGCCACGACGGAAGAGAAGGACGATGCGACCAAAGATGCCTTCTATGAGCGCTTGGAGCGCGCTTATTAGAGCTGCCCCCGCCACGATGTCAAAATCGTGCTTGGCGACTTTAACGCCAGGGTGCGCAAAGAAGGTATCTTTGGCACTACGGTCGGTAAATTCATCCTCCACGACGAAACATCCCCAAATGGGTTGAGGCTGATTGACTTCACCTGGGGCCCGAAATATGGTTATCTGTAGTACTAGATTCCAGCACAAGAAAATACATCAAGCTACCTGTCTGTCTCCGGATCGAAAAGCCAGCAACCAGATCGATCATGTTGTGATAGACGGAAGACATGTCTCCTGTGTTTTAGATGTGCGTGCGCTCCGGGGTCCTAACATCGACTCGGACCACTATCTTGTTGCAGCCAAGATTCGCACATGCCTCTGTGCAGCAAAAAACGCACGCTAACAAACACAAGGAAGGTTCGACGTCGAGAAGCTGCAATCACAACAGACAGCCGAACGATTTTCTACTCGGCTTGCACTCCTGCTCTCTGAGAGCACTCGTCAACAACCCGGTATAAGGGAACTGTGGGACGGCATTTCAAATTCCTTACGTACAGCTGCAACCGAAGCCTTGGTTTTCGGAAAGTGCAAAAGAACGGCTGGTACGACGAGGAGTGCCGTGTCGCAGCGGAGAGAAAACAGGCTGCCTACCTCGCAACGTTACGGTCGACCACAATACGTGCGGGATGGGATGAATACCGAGAGTTGAAAAGGGAAGCGAGACGCATTGATAAGCTGGCCGACAGGGGTAATGCTCGAAAATTCTACGAAAAAATGCGGCGGCTTACAGAAGGTTGCAAGACCGGAGCATATTCTTGCAGAACCCCCAAAGGTGATCTAGTGACCGATGCGCAGAGCATACTTGAATTATGGAGGGAACACTTCTCCAGCCTGCTGAATGGCAGTGAATGCACAACGCCAGGTGTAGGCGAACCCGATTCCCCAATCGATGACGATGGAGCAGACGTTCCATTGCCCGACCATGAAGAAGTTCGAATAGCAATTACCCGCCTGAAGAACAACAAAGCGGCGGGGGCTGATGGATTGCCGGCCGAGCTATTCAAACACGGCGGCGAAGACCTGATAAGGAGCATGCATCAGCTTCTTTGTAAAATATGGTCAGACGAAAGTATGCCCAACGATTGGAATTTAAGTGTGCTATGCCCAATCCATAAAAAAGGAGACCCCACAATCTGCGCCAACTACCGTGGGATTAGCCTCCTCAACATCGCATTTAAGGTTCTATCGAGCGTATTGTATGAAAGATTAAAGCCCACCGTCAACAAACTGGTTGGACCTTATCAGTGTGGCTTCAGACCTGGAAAATCAACAACCGACCAGATATTCACCATTCGCCAAATCTTGGAAAAGACCCGTGAAAGAAGAATCGACACTGAATTTGGTATCCCCGCAAAACTGTGTAAACTGACGTTGAGTAACACCAAAAGCTCCATCAGGATCGGGAAGGACCTCTCCGAGCCGTTCGATACCAAACGAGGTTTCAGACAAGGCGACTCCCTATCGTGCGACTTCTTCAACCTGCTTCTGGAGAAAATAGTTCGATCTGCAGAACTAAATAGAGAAGGTACCATCTTCTATAAGAGTATACAGCTGCTGGCGTATGCCGATGATATTGATATCATCGGCCTCAACACCCGCGCCGTTAGTTCTGCTTTCTCCAGGCTGCACAAGGAAGCACAGAAAATGGGTCTGGCAGTGAACGAGGGCAAAACGAAATATCTCCTGCCATCAAACAAACAGTAGTCGCACTCGCGACTTGGCTCTCACGTCACTGTTGACAGTCATAACTTTGAAGTTGTAGATAATTTCGTCTATTTAGGAACCAGCGTTAACACCACCAACAATGTCAGCCTGGAAATCCAACGCAGGATTGCTCTTGCCAACAGGTGCTACTTCAGACTGAGTAGGCAATTGAAAAGTAAAGTCCTCTCTCGACGAACAAAAGCTAAACTCTATAAGTCGCTCATAATTCCCGTCCTGCTATATGGTGCAGAGGCTTGGGCAATGACAGCAACCGATGAGTCGACGTTACGAGTTTTCGAGAGAAAAATTCTGCGAAAGATTTATGGTCCTTTGCGCATTGACCACGGCGAATATCGCATTCGATGGAACGATGAGCTGTACGAGGTATACGACGACATTGACATACTTAGTTCAGCGAATTAAAAGACACCGGCTACGCTGGCTAGGTCATGTTGCCCGGATGGATGAAAACACTCCAGCTCTGAAAGTATTCGACGCAGTACCCGCCGGGGGAAGCAGAGGAAGAGGAAGACTTTCAATCCGTTGGAAGGACCAAGTGGAGAAGGACCTGGTTTCGCTTGGAATATCCAATTGGCGAAACGTAACGAAAAGAAGAAACGACTAGCACGCTGATGTTAACTCGGCTATAATCGCTTAAGCGGTGTCCACGCCAATTAAGAAGAAGAAGAAGTATTTGTTTTATTTAGAGTTTCCTCCAATACATTGACCACGGTGATTAACTCTTCGACATTTGATACTTGGTCTAGATGTAAAAACGATGTCTTGGTTATGATATTTATTTATTTATACATTTATACATAACATTAATAAGTATATAAGCTTCATGTCTGTTGTTTTTTTTTACAAATGAGCGGAGAAAAATAAATTTTAACTGTGCACAAAGGCTTTCAAGATTGAACTAAATATGCTTCACTTGGGGTTCTACATTTCAGAGATAACACTGGTACGAACTTTGTGATGATTTTTGTTTACGTTGGTGTAATCCCATTAACTATAAATTATTATTATTATTTTATTTTTCAAACACATTTAGTTTTTTTGTGACAGCTGCAAATTCATATATGATTTCATGTAAAGGGTCTATCAACAAGAACAACGTAATGTTAAAGTAAAGTAAAACGCTTTAATTCGGTCTAAATAGGTTCTGTTTTTTAATTGCAGATAATTTGTGATTTATACAAAATATCGGCGAAATGGCCACAAAAGTTCCGTTTGCATATTGCATGTTTTACCAAGTACAGGATGGCAATATGTAATGCAGTTTCCGTGATGATCTACTAGCTGGCAATTTCCTTCTGTCCTAATTGGAGGAGTAGTACTTATAGCTGCTATGCTAATGTACAAGATAATCAATAAGTACATGAATCTCATTTTTATAGAATTTTTTTATTTTGATATTTTTTGAGAGAAAAATTATGCCTCAACTTTGCCAATAGATTTCCAAATGTTTACTAAAGTTTGTTCGAATCCGTTCTACATTTTATAGTCAAAAAGAAGCGTTTGTCAAATTGGTCTTCTATATGCAATTTGAATGCTTTACACGCATATACCATACATACAATACATATTTGTATGCAATTTTCTTATTACTATATTTATGATAACAAAAATGTGGTGATCCAATTCCAAGTAATCTAAAATAATGGTTCCCAGAAAAATGTCGAGTTCGCTATATGTCTAATGAGCTAATATATTATATATAACAAGCATGTTTAAATCCGGCTTCGAAGAGCTGATACAATTGTTGATAATTCGCTTTACCATTGAATTAAAAATTTTGATAGGAAGATGAGATCGATTCCAAGTTCTTCCCATCTTTCCCAAAACCATTTAAATGAAGTTACGCCTTCTAGTAAAGTGTTCATTTCATTCTATATTTAATTGATTTAACTTTTACACAACAGCATAGTATCTCTATATATATTTTTATATATACAAGGTGCTATCCAAAGTAAACAGGACTTAAAAAAAAATCTAACAAATGGTTTTTTCGGCAAAATGAATTAATTTTAATCAAAATAGTCTCCTTCTGCCTGAATACAGTTTTTGGCACGGTCCAAAAGCATGTCGAACGACTGTTTTAGCTCGTTGGCCGGTATGGCCGCCAATATACCGGTGCAAGCCTTTGAATGGTCTCTACGTCTGAAAAATGGCAAATGCATTTTTCCGAAAAAGAAGAAGTCGTACGGTGCCATATCTGGTGAATACCGGGAGTGGTTGATGGTTAAAATGTGATTTTGCATTATCGTGCTACAAACACCAACTTTCATTTTCGCGATATTCGCGCCGAACACGTCGAATACCAAACGCTTCAAAACTCTAAGATAGAATACCGCATTAACCTTATGGCCGGGTGAAACAAATTCTTTGTGGACAATACCCTTGGAATCATAAAAACAAATCAGCATTGTCTTCATTTTTGACTTCTTCATGCGCGATTTTTTCGGTTTCGGCTCTTCCGGTGCCTTCCATTCAGCACTCTGGCATTTCGTTTCGGAATCATATTGGAAACACCACGTTTCGTCACCAGTCACAATATTGTAAAGGAATTTTTTGTTCTTTTTGACCTCTTTAATGATGTCCTTCGAATGTTGGATTCTGAGCAATTTTCGGTCATCAGTCAATTAGTGCGGAACCAACCATGCACACACCTTTCGTAAGCCCAAATGTTCGGTCAAAATGCGATAAATCGATGTTGTGGAGATGACCAATTTCTTCTCCATGAATTTCAATGATGATTTCGGCTGATTTTTGATGAATTCCTGCACAGTTTCGATGGAATTTCCGGTGACCACGACCACTTTGAAAACGTTGAAACCACTCGCGCACTCTGCTACGGGATAGAAAAGCATCGCCATAAACTTGTTTAATCAATTAAATTGTTTCGGTAAAAGTTTTACCAATTTTAAAACAAAATTTAATGTTGGCGCTTTGTTCGAAGCTCATTTTCGCACCTATAACACAAACATACTGACACTTAAAACGCAATAACTTCACTTCCAATCGATAAAACGTCATGTAATTGTCACCAGTATAGATGGTTCCACAAAGGAACGCTAGATTCAAAAAGTCCTCTTTACTATGGAACGCACTTTGTATTACTTATATATTCTCTATTTGCGTATATTTATAAGTAAGTATATATATCGAAGTAAGTTTAGTTCGTTCGCCGTATGATTTTTTAATTCTACACAGTTACCCTTGCATTTTAGTAGTTATTTCTTAGAAACAAATTTGGTCTAGCTTCTTCATCGACACACCGGCCGCGATGATCAAAATGTTGGCATCCCAACCGGGGTCTACTGGCTAAGGCCATATTATCCGTGTGCATGAGGTAATTTGTTTGAAAATTCCCATCCGTGGCTACAAGAGAAATGTATAAAAGCATTAAATATAATGATGCCATTTAATTTAACTTTGTTGTTGTTGTGAGATTCAGAAAATAAATATCTGCGTAGCTAAGCTCGTAAGCCTTGTAATTTGTTTTTAACTAATGAAAACGAGATTGAGTGAGTGATATTTGTAAGTATTCAGATCGTTCATGCAAGCCTTTGATTTTTCTGAGATTTCACTAACTAAGTGCATTATTGTTTTGTGTTCGTAGTAGTTTCGAGATCGAACCTAGTTTCCCAGATTTTTAAGTCGTAATGGAGTGAGCGTAATCTCATACTTGGCTTCGTTATTAACTGGTTGGCAGATAAAAAGCCCTTTGAAAACTATTTGATGCCGAGTTCTTTCCTGCTACCCCTCGTGGCTACGAAGAGCGCTGCCCTGACATTTACTATATAGCTTCTATATGTGACTTCAATCTTCAAAGTAATTTTTGAACTTACTGGATACTAAGTCAATATTATCGCACTGAGATAATTACTTAAAACACTATTTCGAAACAATTAATTTAAAAAAACGGTAGTAAGGCAACTGCAATAACTCTGAAACGAAACGATTTTATTCCGTGATTGAATTTTGTTACGTATGATTCATTATCAGTTAAGCTTGTAGACATTTAAAAATATATAACCGTGTGTACATTTGTACGTATGTCGACATCATTCTTGTTTTTTTGTATTTGTTTACGTATACGCCCTCTTGCCGATGATTTAATTTTGGAGATAAGCGACTTGAGATTTTTATAATAAACTTGCATTGCATAGAACCGTATTGTTTATTTTTCTAAATAAATGAAAATATCTGAACTACATGCCTTAAATACTCGAGCTTCACAGGCTATGTGAAAAGTTTCCTATAATTCCAATTATCTCAGCAGTTGCGATTGAATGTATATCAGTATTAGGGAAGTGTATCGAACTTTGAGCACAGAACATACAACAGTACCTCCATTTTCGGAATATTCTTTTCAGTTATTTCGAGGTTCCCTACTTTTTTAGAGAAAAACAAAAACAGAAACTTCGAATGTAATGGGGAGTTTTTATCATCATTCATAAGAGCATTCTCTCACATTTATTTTGTGAACGATCGGGCATATCGAGTGGTAACTGTCGAATGACATGGGTGATGTTTTGCTCCAAGGTCTGAATCGAAGCGGGATTGTCCGGATAGACTTTATACTTTACATATCCACACAGAAAAAGTGTAACGTTGTGATATCACACGATCCTTGTAGCCAATTGAGCAGCCCAAAACAACTGTTAGGTGAAAAACATTTTGCATTAATGTACAAACATTTTACATATGTACATATAAGTAACTTACAAAAAGGTATCCATTATCCTGTAATAGTTTTTAGAATTTACTCTGGCTTTGGAAGCATTTTCTTTGTTCTTCCAAATAAACTGCCATACTATCTTTAAATTTTTGTTTAGGGACATTGCTCTTCCGATGACGAAAGAAATTCGTATTCATGTCCTTGATCAGCACGTCATAACTGTCAGCTCTATGATTTCCACGGACATCATGCACTACTGCTTTAAAACAGTTCCAGACCTGTGTTTCCTCATTGCTCTTTTTCTTCCACAGTACTAGTCCACTACAAAACGTAACATATTCTAACATAATTAATGTTCTTAACAAAGTAATTATTAGAAAAAAATAGAAAGTAAACTCACCGTTCAGATTTATTTGCGGGAGCTACATGATAAATGTGGAGCCGATTTTTGTTCTGAGTTCGTTCGAATGATTTTGGTGAATATTTTTGGTATAAAACACGTTCTTACTCAACTAGTCCCGATAAAGCTGGATTTTTTTGGCCGTAAACAGGTCTCTTTGGACATGCTTGATCGTTCGAATTACGATCCGAAATTCATATAATTATTACTTATAACTGCCGATGAGACATGAGTTTAGGTACTTGACATGCAAGCAACTCAACAATCATCGAAATGGAAACAGTCGATCGAAGAGATAAAACAAAATTTGCTGAAGGAGCTGAAGGCCATCTCAAAAAGTGTTTCGAGGAATGGAAATAATTCGATCTCTCCATTGGTTTGGCCCAATATCGAGAAAAAAGATAGCTTTTTCAATGTATTCATATATTATACATAATAAGCAAGATTCAATTCGTCTTTGAGAAGCTGAAGATGAATTTGTTGAGCAAGTGCCTTACCACTGATGAAAAATTTTGACCGGACGCTGAGAGCGATTTCAATTTTTCGTTCCTAGAAAATAACACTTTTACTAGTCTAATCTTCTTATGAGAATTTCAGTGTCGTATGCAGTTAAATTGCTAATTATCGTGTAATTATTCTTTTGCAATCTTCTTCGGAATTTCAAATGTTTTCTGAGTTAAAGGAGAATTTGTTTTTGTTTTTGTTTGAATTTTTGTCATACATGGCCATTACACGATGTTGAGCTAGACCATCCATAATAACATAACCACCAATTTATTTACATATATATATATTTTAGCATTATTTTTCAACAATTTTATAAGTATGTATCTTCTTTCTCTAAACGAAATGCCGAAATTGTTCGTCCAGTACTATATTCAGGTCCAGTGTTTGCCCACCAAAAATCAGGTAGACTATTATATTATATTAAAAATTAAAGGTTAGCTTCGAGAGTATTGCATGTTTGAGATCACTCAATTTTATTAAAGTCTAAATTTATTATTTCCTCAACGTCCAATAACCATTGCAGTTTTATATTTATGTCTATTATTTTTGTTCGAAGTCAAAATTCCAACGAAGTGATTATCGATCATAATGTTGTCATCATATTAAGTGTTAATTTTCCTCTATATTTTTCTATATTCGTTTTATTTAGAGCTTCCACCAATGCATTGGCCACGATGATTAACTGTTTGACATCTCATACTTCGTCTAGATATAAAAGCAGCATTAGAAGCAATGGTAGTGTTATTTAGTACCATTCTTTCTGCTGCCGTTACGAGACAAATACATAAGATTAAAGGGAATATAAGTTTCATGTCTCTTGCTTTCTTTCCAAATGAGCGGAGAAAAATAAATTTTAACTGTGCACAATGGCTTTCAAGTCTGAACTAAATTTGCTTCACTTGGGGTTCTACATTTCAGTGATAACATGGTACACACGAACTTTGTGTGTTGATTTTTGTTTACGTTGGTGTACTCTCATTAACTATACAAGTATATTATTATTATTTTTTTTTGCAAACACATCTATTTTTTATGTGACAGATACATATTCATATCTGATTCCATGTAAAGGGTCTATCAACAAGAACAACATAATGGTAAAGTAAGGTAAAACACTTTAATTCGGTCTAAATAAGTTCTGTTTTTTAATTGCAGATAATATGTGATTTATACAAAATGTTGGCCAAATGGCCACCAATGTTACGTTTGCATATCCCCACCCTTTTACGCCAATTTTCGATGGATGCAATTAAGTTTTACTCGTATGAACCATACGTGGATATGACTCACTTCAATAGCGACAAATTTGGTTGTTAACGAAGTCATTAAGCCAGAAATGGTACTCATATGAAAATATGATTTTTAAAAGAAAAGAAATAAATAAACCAAAGCCAACTGAAAACGTTAGGGTATACTAAGCTTGACCCGAAGCTTCTCATTTGTCGGATCCGCCCATATCGGACCACTATAGTCTATAGCTGCCATACAACTTGAACGATCGAAATCAAATTCTTCTTTGGAAAAATGCTTAATAAATTTGTTTTACCAAGCAAGCACGCTTTCAACAAATTGTTTCCTTAATTTTAATAACTTCATTTTAATGAAAACAAAAATAGCTTTGTGAGATTTCTCCAAGAAAATTCCAGAGATTTTAGTATGTGTATTCATTTGAGTTTAAAAACACATAAGTATTTGTATTTTTTTATAATTTTATTACGAAAATGATATAACACTTAGTATTACCACATAATTGTATGTGTATTATAATTATAATCTCCAATGCAGCGCCCGCGATAATCTGGAACGCAGTTTTGTTTTACATTTATAAGAATTGGAATTATTTTTTCTTGATCCTCGCCCCATTGAGCACTTATAGCTGCTATGCCAATGTACAAGATAATCAATAAGTACATGAATTTCATTTTTATAGAATATTTTTGATTTTGGGACTTTTTGAGAGACAAAATATGCCTCACCTTTGCCAATAGATTTCCAAATGTTTACCAAAATTTGTCAAATTAGGTTTTTAAAGGCAAATCGAATTTCTTACAAGCATATACCGTACATGCAATATATATGTGTATAAAATTTCCTTATCACTATATTTATAATACCAAACATTTGGTGTGATCCAATTCCAAGTAATCTAAAATACTGGTTCCCAGAAAAATGTCGATTTCGTCTAATGTGTGATGAGCTCATATATTATGTATAACAAGCAAGTTTAAATCCGGGTTCGAAGAGCTGATGCAATTGTTGATAATTCGCTTTACCATTGACTTAAAAATTTCGATAGGAAGGTGAGAAAGATTTCAAGTTGTCCCCATCTTTCCCAAAACCAATTAAGTGAAGTTACGCTTTCTAGTAAAGTGATTAATAGTTCCATTAGTAAACGCATGTTTATTTCATTCTATAGTTAATTGATTTAAGTTTTACATCAAATTTCATATTCTTATATTTATTCTTTTATTTCATATATTTATACTAGCTGACCCGGCAGGCGTTGCCCTGCGTGAAATTATGTGTTTTGAAATGAAAAGAAAGTTGAATTTATATTGCGTTGAAAATTATTTATTTGCGATTTTTGTACATTTTTTTCAATGTAACGGAGTTAAATAAACAAAATTTTTTGGTTTCAGCTCCGGTTTGTAAATGTACATAAAAGATAGTTTTCCAACTCGTGAACACGCCACGTATATCTGAGCGTATGAATAACATGGCATTTACAGATTACGACTAAACTTGTGCCCTATTGATTGTCATCTCAAATGCTTTTTTCCCTGGAAACTGAATAATTTTGAAATGAAATGGCAAATCGGTGGAACTCAAGGAATTTGTAGAATCAAACATTCTGCCCCCTTGTATTGGATTGTTGCGTCAGAATCAGTCGGTTTCCATTACACAGTTTCGGCGCCTGAAGATTGTGAAACAGAATAATGACAGATGACAGTGGCGGCACACCAAGCCTGCTCAAAGGGTTTAGAAATTCCACTGGATAATTCACGGTTTCGTCTTGATTGTCAACACAATTGGAATTTGCACATTTCCAATCTTCAGTGGCATGCGAAGTAGCTACCGCATCGTTCATCGTTTGATTCTAGTGGTTATCATGTTCCAGCAATTGTAATTGCTGGCATGGTTTTCGAAAAGTTGTACACACCGTACCATTTACAGTATTCACAGTGCGCAATGACTCAAATGAAGTTGAACCGTGTATATTAATCAATAGCAAAGCTATCGGCGCTTTTCGGGTGCATTGTGTAAATTCGTCCTATTGCATTAGTTGAGAACTCACCTGGATGTCAATCTACTGGTTGGTTTTGTTTTTGCGTAACCATTTCTTTGAAGATGCATTTTATGTATAATATCAAGGTGCTCGCAAACGGATCACTGAAGAAAATTGAGAAAAAAAGAGAGAGGCTGTAATGTATTCCATGGGTTGAAATACATTCTTTGGCCATGCTCCAAATGAACTGCGAAACGGACAACAGTCGGAAAGCGTTCATGAATTGCAAAAGTATACATCCTACAAAACGCTTCATTGCAGTTCACGTATCGAACCATTTGATACTTGCTGATCTCATCTCGTTCAAGGTCAGTAACCGCCATGTTGCCTTCATTGGTGACGTACTTACAAACATATTTGATTGATTTGACTAAACTGCAATACTCAACATTGATATGAGTTTTGAATGTGAATTAGACAATATTATCGATATTCACTCTTTTAAATTGAATGCTGATTGTTCTGCCATTGGCGTCTGGTGAGCGACGCCGATAGAGTGGATATCCATCATTTCCAGTATGCGTTTCCGAAAGAACAGCACGTGTTTCGTGCGTTTATTGTCAGACATACAAACCGAAGTGGGATTGTGGTGCCCGCAAGGTCCATGAACCATATTAGTTTTCACCACTTCGTATAATACAAGGAGCTTTCCAAAGTAAACAGGACTTAAAAAAAAAGAAAGAAGAACAAATGGTTTTTTCGGCAAAATCAATTTATTTTATTCAAAATAGTCTCCTTCTGCTTTAATACAGCTTTTTTCACGGTCCAAAGTATGTCGAACGAGTGTTTTAGCTCGTTGGCCGGTATTGCCGCCAGTATGCCAGTGCAAGCCTTTTGAATGGCCTCTACTTTTTTGATGAATTCTCGCACAGTTTCGATGGAATTTCCGGTGATCACTGATTTTTATTGGCCCACATGTTGATCGTCATTTATGTCCTCACGACCACTTTGAAAACGTTGAAACCACTCGTGCACTCTACTACGGGATAGGCAATCATCACCATAAACTTGTTTCATCAATTGAAAGCTTCGGTCAAAGTTTTACCAATTTTAAAACAAAATTTAATGTTGGCTCTCTGTTCGAAGCTCATTTTCGCACCGATTACACAAACATACTAACACTTAAAACGCAATAACTTCCCTGTCATGAAAGCTCACTGAACAATCGACAAAAAATTGCAGATTCTAATGCACCAGTCGACATATAGATGGCGCCACCAAGGGGTGCTATATTCAAAAAGTCCTGGTTACTTTGGAACGCTCCTTATATCTTCATGTTTGAAGTAAATATTTATTTTCCCCTTAAAAAAGTACCATTCATTATGCTGGCGGTAAGAGACAAATACATAAGATTAATAAGTATATAGGTTTCATGTTTGTTGTTTTCCAAATGAGTGGAGAAAAATTATGTTTGACTGTGCACAGAGGCTTTCAAGATTGAACTAAATATGCTTCACTTGGGGTTCTACATTTCAGTGATAACATGGTATACACGAACTTTGTGTGTTGATTTTGTTTACGTTGGTGTACTCTCATTAACTATACAAGTATATTATTATTTATTTTTTTTTTTAAACACATCTATTTTTTTTTGTGACAGATACCATTAGTAAAATAAATATGATATATGTATAAGTGTTCAGTGTGGCGAGCTGAGTTGATTTAATCATGTCCGTCTGTCTCTATATACACGAACTAGTCTCTCTATGTTTTGCATATGTCCTTTTCCTTCCAAGAAGCTGCCATTTGTCTGACTCGCCGATATCAGACCACTATAGTATATAGCTACCATACAACTTGGACGATCGAAATCAAGTTCTTGTTTGAAAAACTTTGTTAACTGAATGAATTGTTATTCAAAACATTGCTACAATATCCATACAAAATTTCCGATCGGATCACTATAGCATATTTCTGCCATACAAACTGAACGATAAAAATATAATTCTGGCATTGAAAACATTTTGATTTGAAAAAGGTGTTCTAGCGTAGATAACGTTTTGTTATAATATTTGTTTTTATTTTGTGTTTTTTTCTAAAGACAAACAACATTTTAGTAGGTTAATTCACTTGAGTTTAAAAACCAATTTATATTTATTTTTTCTTTTTATAATTTTATAACACAAATGATATAACATTATATATTGCGGCGTAATCATATACATATGTATTTTAATTCATTGTGTGAAATACTTTCGACCATTCCACCAACTTTGCTGAGGGTAACTTCTAATGCAGTTTCCGTAATGATCTACATACCTGCAGTTTGGTCTTGTGTTGATGCAAGTAAAAAGATTATATAACCGTATTAAATATTGTGGACAACGGTAATATATTATTATTTGAGCACTTATAGCTGCTATGCCAATGTACACGATAATCAATAAGTACATAAATCTCATTTTTATAGAATATTTTTGATTTTGGGATTTTTTGAGAGAAAAATTATGCCTCAACTTTGCCAATAGATTTCAAAATGTTTACTAAAGTTTGTTCGAAGCCGTTCTACATTTTATAGTCAAAAAGAAGCGTTTGTCAAATTGGTCTTCTATATGCAATTTGAATGCTTTACACGCATATACCATACATACAATACATATTCGTATACAATTTTCTTATTACTATATTTATAATAACAAAAATGTGGTGTGATCCAATTCCAAGTAATCTAAAATACTGGTTCCCAGAAAAATGTCGAGTTCGCTATATGTCTGATGAGCTAATATTATATATAACAAGCATGTTTAAATCCGGCTTCGAAGAGCTGATGCAATTGTTTAGAATTCGCATTACCATTGACTTAAAAATGTTGATAGGAGGGTGAGATCTTTCCCAGAACCATTTAAATGAAGTTCCTTCCTTTAGTAAAGTGACTAATATTTCCATTAGTAAACGCATGTTTATTTCATTCTATTTTTATATATTTTACTTATATAGTCTCTATTTGCATATATTTTTAAGTAAAGTTAGTCCTTTCGGTGAAGCACTGCGAGCACGTGTTATTGATGATTATAATAACGGACTTCTTAAAAAGAAATGTCTATAAAGTACAAAATCCACAAGTCATCAATTTCACGAATAATTTCGAAATATTAGGAAAAAAAAACTGCCGCAGTAGTTCATCGTGGAGGACGACGAAGATAAACAGATGAAAAAACTGACAGCTCAATTGTAAGAGAGGTAAAAAAATGTCCATTTAAAAGCGCTCCGCACTTGGTAAATGATCTTGCGTTACCAATCTGCTCATGAATGGTCCCTTGTCGCCCGAATGACGCTGATTTATGCAGTTAGCGACCAGCGAAGAAACCTCTTATTAGCAAACGTAACCAACTAAAACGACTGCAGTTCGATCAAAATCATATAAAATGACCTATAAGCAAGTGAAAAACTGTTCTTTTTAGTGATGAGTCCAAATTTAAGTTGGATGGAGTGTGTCACGTTCGACGCCCACGAAAGACACATCTTAAAAATTCATATTGTCTAAAACAAGTCAAATATGGTAGTTATGTTGTGGTCTGGGGAAACTTTTCTGCTTCTGGTTTGGGGCCGCTTCATCGTATTAATCATACCATTGATCGGTACGTTTACAGAGACATTATGAAATCCGTAATGTTGTCACATGCTGAATGGGAAATGACACTTAAGTGGGTCTACCAACAGGACAATGACCTGAAGCATCCGACAAAGGTCTTAAAATCATGGTTCCAGAGGAATAAAGTGTATGTAATGGAGTGACCCCCACAGAGCTCAGACCTTAATCCCATAGAAAATTTATGGGAAATCGTAAAAAAATTTGGTCATAGAATGTGGCAAATACCGATCAGTTTTTTCAAAGAGCCCTGGAAACATGTAGAAATATATCCCAAACCATAGTGGATAACCTTATAGCTTCAATGTCGCGGCGATGAAAAGCAGTTATTGAGAGTAATGCACCGTTTTCTTTGAGTTTAAATTGTTTTGTCTTATTGAATATACATAGATGTTATATCGTTTTTTTTATATACATACATTAAACAAATAAACTGAAACATTTTAATAAATTTTCTTTTCTACCTTAATCAACATCCAATATTTAAAATACAACTATAGCAGTAGGTCTACGGCAATCATTGAGAGTATTTTATTATTATACTTCAGTTGCAAATATTTTGCACGATACTGTTTATATGACATATTAATTGTGGAGATAAGCGAAGTGAGATTTTTATAAAATATCTGGTCAATTCAATAAAATGTACAAAAACTTCCCATATGTACATATAAATAATTTACAAAAAGATATCCATTTAAAATTTATTCTTACAAGAGACATTTTAAAGTAGTCTTTCAATATTTAAAAATCTCCAGTTAAACTTTTCCTATCATGTTTTTTAGAATTTGTTCTTATTAACAGTGAAATACTGAATAATTGCCTTGGAAACATTTTCCTTGTTCTTCCAAATAAACTCCCATACTATCTTTAAATTTATGTTTAGAGATATTGCTAATCCGATGATGAAGAAATTCGTAATTATGTTCGTGATAACACGTCTAACTGTCAGAACTTTTTCTCCTCATTGTTCTTTTTCACCTCAGTACTAGCATACTACAAAACATAACATATTTTACCCTAATTAATGTTCCCAACAAAGTAGTTATTACAAAAAACACAAGAAATTAAATTAACCGCCAAGATATATTTATTTGCAGGAGCTACGTGACACATGTGGATGCCATTTTCCGTCCTGATTTTTAACAGTAAGCCTCAAAAGAATTGAATTCGTCTTTGAGGAGCAGATGATGAATTTATTGAGAAAGTGCGTTATCTTTGATTAAAAGCTGTTGACCGGAAGCTGAGATCGATTTCATTTTTTCGTTCCCAGAAAATAACTCTTTTACTGGCAAAATCTTCTGATGAGAATTTCACTGCTGTTTGTAGTTAAATTACTATGTAATCATCGTGGAATCATTCTTTTGCAATCTTTTTTCGAATTTCAAATGTTTTTGAGTTAAAGAAATATATTTTTCATGCATGGCCATTAGAAGATGTCGAGCTAGAATATCCATAATAACCATGCTCACCTATTTTATTTACATATATATTTTAGCATTATTTTTTCAGCAATTATCTTTTTCCGATAAACGAAATGCTATTTCTATCACAAATTATTTTTAAAATTTTAGTCTTTTTACCTTGAAATGCCGGTAATTTTTCGTCCAGTACAATATTTAGTTTCAGTGTTTGCCCATTAAAAATCATGTATAGTAGACTATGATATTACATTACAAAATGAAGGTTAAGTTCAAAGCGTATTGCTTCAATATACAAGTAGATCTAAATAATTTGACTACAGAATCACTCAATTTTATTAAGCTCTCCATTTATTCTTTTCTAAACGTCTAATAACCATTGCAATTTTATATTTTTGTCTATTTTGTTTGTTCGAAATCAAAATTCCAACGAAGTGATTGCCGATCATAATGATGTCATCATATTAAGTTTTAATTTTCCTATAAATTTTTCTATATTCGTTTTATTTAGAACTTCCACCAATGCATTGGTCACGATGATTAACTGTTTGACATCTGATACTTCGTCTAGATATAAAAGCAGCATTAGAATCAATGGTAATGTTATTTAGTACCATTCTTTCTGCTGCCGGTGCGAGACAAATTCATAAGATTAATAACAGACAGATTCATGATGTACTCTCACTAACTACATATATATTATGATTATTATTTTATTTTTCAAACACATCTATTTTTTTTGTGACAGCTGCAAATTCATATATGATTCCATGTTAAGGGCCTATCAACAAGAACAACGTAATGTTAAAGTAAAGTAAAACGCCTTAATTCGGTCAAAATAGGTTATGTTCTTTAATTGCAGATAATGTGCGATTTATACAAAATGTCGTCCAAATGGCCTCCAATGTTCCGTTTGCATATCTCCACCCATTTATGTCAATTTTCGATGGGTGCAATTGCGTTTCCTGAACGACACTTTTTGAATTGTGAAGGATGACGAGAGACAAACAAAATTTTAATACGTAAATTCACTTGAGTTTAAAACCAAATTATATTTATTTTTCATTTTATAATTTTATTACACAAATGATATAATATTCCATATTGCGGCGTAATCGTAGATGTATTATAAAATCATTGCTTTTGATTCGGACTACCATGTATAGGATGGAAATATGCAATGCAGTTTCCGTGATGATCTACTAGATGGCAATTTCCTCTTGTTTCCGAGCAACCAAAAGCACTTGTAGCTGCTATGCTAATGTACAAGATAATCAATAGTACATGAATCTCATTTTTGTATTTTTTATTTTGATATTTTTTGAGAGAAAAATTATGCCTCAACTTTGCCAATAGATTTCTAAATGTTTACTAAAGTTTGTTCAAAGCCGTTCTACATTTTATAGTCAAAAAGAAGCGTTTGTCAAATTGGTCTTCTATATGCAATTTGAATGCTTTACACGCATATACCATACATACAATACATATGTATTTGTATACAATTTTTTTACTACTATATTTATAATAACAAAAATGTGGTGTGATCCAATTCCAAGTAATCAAAAATACTGGTTCCAAGTATAAATCCGACTTCGAAGAGCGGATACAATTGCAGAGAATTCGCATTAACATTGACTTAAAAATGTGAATAGGATGGTGAAATCGATTTCAAGTTCTACCCAGTTATGCTTTCTAGTAAAGTACAGTTCCATTAGGAAACGGGTGTTTATTTCATTCTATATTTGATTGATTTAAGTTTTACACCAGAGTTTATATTTTAATATACATATATTCTTAAATATATTACTTATATATTCTCTATTTGCGTATACATATTTATAAGTAAGTATATCAAAGTAAGTTTGGTTCGTTCGCCGTATGTTTTTTAATTCCACACAGTTACCCTCGCCTTTTAGTAGTTATTTTTTGCAAACAAGTTTGGTCTAGCTTCTTCATTGACACACCGGCCGCGATGATCAAAATGTTGGCATCCCAACCGAGGTCTACTTGCTAGGGCCATATTATCCGTGTGCATGAGGTAATTTGTTTGAAAATTCCCATCCACGGCTACAAGAGAAATGCATGAAAGCATTAAATATGATGATGCCACTTAATTTAACGTTGTTGTTGTTGTTGTGAGATACAGAAAATATCTCGTGCTGATAGAAGTTGAAATCGTAAGCTTTGTAATTTGTTTTTAACTAATGAAAACAAGATTTAGTCAGTATAGTATATCAATATTTGTAAATATTCAGATCTCGGTTCATTGAAGCCTTTGGTTTTTTTGTGATTTCACTACCTAAGTGAATTATCGTTTCGTGTTCAAAGTGGTTTCGGGCTCGAACTGCGTTACCCAGATTTTTAAGTCGTAATGGCGTAAGCGTAATCTCATACTTGGCTTTGATATTAACTGGTTTTTCAGACTTTGAAAATTATTTGATGTCGAGTGCTTTCTTCCTGCCCTTCGTGGCCACGAAGAGCGATACCCTGATTTTTATAAAACTTGTATATCTTACTTCAATCTTCCACTAATTTTTGACCCTATTGGATACTAAGCTAATACATTATTATCGCACTGATATAATTATTTTAGTTAAAATACTATTTAGAAATAATTAATTTTCAAAAACTGTAGTGTGGCCACTACAATAATTTCGAAATGAAAGGATTAAGTCACGCGGTTAAATTTTGTTATATTTCATTATCAGTTAAGCTTATAAACACTTAAATATATATAACAGTGAATAAATTTGTAAGAACGTCGACGTGATTTTTGATTTTGTTTCTTTTTTTTTGTACATATATGTTTACATAAGACATATGCCCTCTTGCCGACGATTTATTTGGGAAGATAAGCGAAGTGAGATTCTAATAATCAATTCGCATTGCAAAGAACTTTATTATTTGTTATTTAAAATAAATGAAAATATCTGATTTATAGCAATAAATAGTAGAGTTTCCCGGATCCACGGGGGGGAAATTAGGGAAAGCCGGCCGTGAATGTGTCGAAGACGAAGAGCGTCCAGGGCGACCATCAACCTCAACCGACGAAGCTCACGTTCAACAAATCAAAGATTTGGTGTTGAAAAACCGTCGATTAACCTTGCTGATGAAGTTGGCATATCGAAAGGCTCAGCCAATACCAATTTGAAGGATGTTTTGGGCCTCAAGCTCAATTTCGACTGGTACCGAAAACATTAAATTTTTTGGAAAAAAGGCGTCGCGTTGAAGTGTGTGAAACGATGCTTTCCGACTACCAGGGTGTCATGAAACGCTTTATAACTGGCGATGAGACTTAAATCTATGCTTATGATCCCGAAACAACTGATCAATCGAGCAAATATCGTGCCAAAAGAGAGCTGAGACCAAAAAAATCGCGCCAAAGTCGCTCAAAAATCAAGGGCATGATGACTGTTTTCTTCGATTATCATGGTGTTGTGCATTATGAATTCCTTCCAACCGGTCAAACAGTCAACAAGGAATATTAATTGAACGGTATGCGTCGTTTGCGAAACGCTATGCGCCTAAAAAGGGCGGAATTGTGGAAAGACAATTCTTGGTTTTTACACCACGATAATGCACCAGCTCATACTGCCCTCGTAATTCGTAATCATTTCGCCAAAAACTCAACCCATATCGTTCCGCAACCACCGTATTCACCTGATCTGGCGCCGTGTGACTTCTGGCTGTTCACCAAGCTCAAAAGACCGCTCCGGGGACACCGTTTTTATACGATAGAGGAGATTCAAGCCGCAGCGAAGACGGAACTGAAGGCCATGCCGGAAAGTGACTACAACCAGTGTTTCGAAGATTGGAAAATCCGTTGGCATAAGTGCATTGCATCGGGAGGGAATTACTTTGAAGGGGATGAAATTGATTTGGAAGAATAAATAAAGAACTTTCAAAATAAATACAATGTCACCTTATTTTTTGGGCACAGTAGTATATGCCCGCAGAGATATCGAATTAATGGGGCATTCGATAGTCGCAAGCGGCATCATGTCTAAATGTTTTTTGTGGTTCGTGGTGTCAACTGACGCTAGGTGGTGTCAACAAGTGCTAGGTTCGATATATCTGCGGGCATATATGTCTCATACTGTACAATTGGTACTATTGAGTATAAAAACACTCGACGGATGGTGACGTTTCATTTAAATCCGTTTATCTCGCCAAAAACGCCTCAAATTGACTGTCCAATAGAATCACGCTATGCCCAGCTGAGCGGAATCATCTATATTGTAACTATAAGTTGTCCAAGTTACCCATTTCATTTTCGTACATTTCTGTGAAGCCAAGAAAATTACGGAAAAACTCGATGTTGACGAAGCGAAACCAAGAACATGTAGTCGACAAACGAAACGCGAAAATTACGACGTGAAAACTTGCGAAGATTACTACAGGGTCTCTGTCTACATACCTCTGCTGGATACCATCAAAGAAGATTTGGAAGCTCGTTTTTCACAAGAAGTTTTGGATGGTTACCAATTGAGTGGGTTGCTCCCAGAAAAACCAAGTATTTTAAAAGAAAACGAAATCGATGATATAATCCGATGCTTGATAGAAAGATTCGGGAATCTTCTGGATGATGAAAAAAGCGTACAAAAATTGAAATTCAAAGGTGACTTAAGCTACTGGCAATGTCACTGGCAGCAGCAACAAAAAATTGAGGGCTGCGAAATTCCAACTTCTGCACTGGAAACATTAATAAAATGTGATGTCAACATATTCCCAACAATCCACACCTATCTCCGAGTATTCTGTACACTTCACGTAACAAATGCGAGCTCTGAAAGTTCTTTCTCTTATCTTCGCTGCATCAAAACATGGCTTAGAATGACCATGCTTCAAGAAAGACTAGTTGGATTAGCATTGCTTCATACGCATCATGACATCGAAATCACCGCCGAAGAAGTCATCGAAAGATTCGCAAAACTTGGCAGTCATCGTTTTGCGTTATGAAACACGCAATGTAAAAGGATCTTTCTGTTTGAATTTTTAATAAAATGAGCCACAATGTAATGCATGGTTGACTTTTCGATTATAACCCCTTTCTTTACCTAAAAATTAGTATTGATAATTTTTGTTTAATAATTTGTACTGTATTTTTCTCGCAATAATAAGTTTGAAACCCAAATCGGAGGATAAATTCAAATCCCCCCCCACCCCAGAATCGTCTCTGGATCCGCCACTGAGAGTTTCACATGCTATGTGAAGAGTTTAATATATTTCCAAATATCTCAGAGGTTACGATTGAATATATATCAGTATTAGATATCGATCTTTGCAATGAGCCACGGAGCGCCGAACATACAAAAGTACCCTGTCGGAATATTCTTCTTAGTTATTTTGAATTTCCCTACTTTTTTAAAGAAGCGGGCTTGTCCGCATAGCCTTTAGACTTTACATATTCCTTTAGAAAAGTCTAACGACATCACACGATCTATGTGGCCATTATTATAATTAATTTCTACAGAAGTATAATGAAGAAGTCATACGAAAGAAAGTCGCCTTGTCTGAAACCTCGTTTGGTATCGAACGGCTCGGAGAGGTCCTTCCCGATCCTGACGGAGCTTTTGGAGTTGCTCAACGTCAGTTTACACAGATTAGTTTTGCAGAGATACCAAATTTAGACATCGCGGCATAAAAGCAGCTCCTTTTCGTGCTTTCTACACATAACTCCATCCTCCCTTACAACCTATTGCTATAGAGTATGATAGTTTTGTTCACCTAACGGTTGTACGTATCACGTTTTGGACCAGTCGATTGGACACCTATGTCCTATGTCTATAGTCTATGCGGACATTTCCGCTTCGATTCAGGCTTCGGAGTAAAAGATCACCAGTTACAAGTCGAAATGGTCGATCGAGACAGCAAAAATTTGACTCAACGAATGGACCATCTGAGACGTAACCGCGGCCAATTATTGAAAGAGATAATCTCCAAAAAATAAATGCGAAAAAATGCTGTTTCGGATCATGAAAAACATTCCCCACAAAATTTTTAGTTTCTGTGCTTTTTTTTTTAAGATAGGGAACCTCTTTTGTATGTTCTGTGCTCGAAGTTCGAAACACTTCCCTAATACTGATATACATATATTCAATCGCAACTGCTGCCAGTGAAGGTCGAGTATTTAAAGCATGTAGTTCAGGTATTTTCATTTATTTAGAAAAATAAACAATAGAGTTCTATGCAATGCAGGCTGATTATAAAAATCTCACTTTTGTTATCTCCAAAATTAAATCATCGGCAAAAGGGCGTATACGTAAGCAAATACAAAAAAACCCAAAACAAAAATGATGTCGACATACGTACAAATGTTTCCACGGTTATATGTATATATTTAAATGTTTATAAACTTAACTGATAATGAATCAAAACAAAATTTAATCACGGAATAAAATCATTTCGTTTCGATATTATTGTAGTTGCTATACTGCAGTTTTTGAAAATTAATTGTTTCGAAATAGTGTTTTAAGTAATTATCTCAGTGCGATAATATTGACTTAGTCTCCAATAAGTTCAAAAATTGCTTTGAAGATTGAAGTCACATATAGAAGCTATATAGTAAAAGTCAGGGCATCGCTCTTCGTAGCCACGAGGGGTAGCAGGAAAGAACTCGGCATCAAATAGTTCCAAAGGTGGTTTAGTATGAGATTACGCTGACGCAATTACGTCTAAATAATCTGAGAAACCATATCCGATCCCGAAACCACTTTGAATACGAAAACATAATTCACTTAGTTAGTGAATTTTCAAGCCAAATGCCTGCATGTACCAAGATCTGGATATTTTCAAATATTGATATGCTCACCCAATCTCGTTTTCATTAGTAAAAATCACAATGCATACGAGCTTAGCTATGGATATTTTTCAATTTAGTAAGCATTCGAACTTCTATCAGCACGATTGTTATATAAATTTTCTGAACCTCAAAACGACAATATATTTAATGCTTTTATGCATTTCTCTTGCAGCCACGGATGGCAATTTACTAACAAATTACCTCAAGCATACGGACAATATGGCCCTAGCAAGTAGACCTCGGTTGGAATGCCAACATTTTTATCAACGCGGCCGGTGTATCGAGGAAGAAGCTAGACCAAATTTGTTTCGAAGAAATAACTACTAAAAGGAAAGGATAACTGTGTGGAATAAAAAAGTCGTACGCCGAACGAACTGAACTTACTTCGATATACTTACTTATAAATATATGCAAATAGAGAATCTATAAGTAATATATAAAAATATAACCTCTGGCGTTAAAATTAAATTAAGTAAATATAGAATGAAATGAACATGCGTTTGCTAATGGAACTATTAATCACTCTACTAGAAGGCGTAACTTCATTTAAATGGTTTTAGTTAAGATGGGAAGAACTTGAAACCCATCTTACCATACGGTCAATATTTTTATACTCTTGCAGCAAAGTTGCTAAGGAGAGTATTATAGTTTTGTCCACATAACGGTTGTTTGTAAGTCCAAAAACTAAAAGAGTCAGATATAGGGTTCTATATACCAAAGTGATCAGGGTGACGAGTAGAATTGAAATCCGGATGTCTGTAAGTCCGTCCGTCCGTGCAAGCTGTAACTTGAGTAAAAATTGTGGTATCATTATGAAACTTGGTACGCGTATTTCTTGGCTCCATAAGAAGGTTAAGTTCGAAGATGGGCAAAATCGGCCCACTGCCACGCCCACAAAATGGCGAAAACCGAAAACCTATAAAGTGTTATAACTAAGCCATAATTAAAGACATTAATGTGAAATCGAACAAGTAAGGAAGGGCTAAGTTCGGGTGTCACCGAACATTTTATACTCTCGCACAATAAAGTGATAATCGAGATTTCATTATACGTCATTTACATATTTTTCAAATACCGTATTTTTGTAAAGTTTTATTCCGCTATCATCATTGGTTCCTAATGTATATACTCGTATTATTCAGAAGAGGCATCAGATGGAATTCAAAATAGCGTTATATTGGAAGAAGGCGTGGTTGTGAACCGATTTCACCCATATCTCGTACATGTTATCAGGGTGTTAAGAAAATATTATATACCGAATTTCATTGAAATCGGTCTAGTAGTTCCTGAGATATGGTTTTTGGTCCATAAGTGGGCGAGGCCACGCCCATTTTCAATTTTTTAAAAAAAGCCTGGGTGCAGCTTCATTCTGCAATTTCTTCCGTAAAATTTAGTGTTTCTGACGTTTTTTGTTAGTCGGTTAACGCACTTTTAGTGATTTTCAACATAACCTTTGTATGGGAGGTGGGCGTGGTTATTATCCGATTTCTTCCATTTTTGAACTGTATATGGAAATGCCTGAAAAAAACGACTGTGTAGAGTTTGGTTGACATAGCTATAGTAGTTTCCGAGATATGTACAAAAAACTTAGTAGGGGGCGGGGCCACGCCCACTTTTCCAAAAAAATTACGTCCAAATATGCCCCTCCCTAATGCGATCCTTTGTGCCAAATTTCACTTTAATATCTTTATTTATGGCTTAGTTATGACACTTTATAGGTTTTCGGTTTCCGCCATTTTGTGGGCGTGGCAGTAGGCTGATTTTGCCCATCTTCGAACTTAACCTTCTTATGGAGCCAAGGAATACGTGTGCCAAATTTCATCATGATATCTCAATTTTTACTCAAGTTACAGCTTGCACGGACGGACGGACATACGGACGGACGGACGGACAGACAGACATCCGGATTTTGACTCTACTCGTCACCCTGATTACTTTGGTATATATAACCCTATATCTGACTCTGAGTTACATGGTCGAGTAGCAAGAAAAAAGCCCCTAATTGGCAAAAAATCAACTTGATCGACTTGAATTCGCTCGAAAATTTATGGATAAAGATTTCTCTTATTGGAGAACGGTAAATATTGACAATAAGAACGTTTCTATAATTCTAAAGTCGATTTTTTAGGTATTATTTATAGGCGAGAGTAAGTTTAATTTATTCGGATGTGATGGAAGAGGTAAAGTGTGGCGTAAAATAAATCAAGAATTTGATGCCACAAATTTAAGGAAAACAGTGAAGCACTGTGGTGGCTCAGTAATGGTCTGGGGATGTATGGCAGCTTCAGGAGTTGGAAATTTACATTTTATAGATGGCATAATGAACAAATATGTATATTTGGCCATTTTGAAAATAATTTGAAAGAAAGCGTGAAAAAACTTGGTATTGAAAACAACTTTCAGTTTTATCAGGAAAACGACCCAAAACATTCGGCGCTTGATGTAAGAAGTTGGTTGTTGTATAAAGTAATCCAAACTCCTGCACAAAGCCCGGACCTCAATGTAATTGAACATTTGTGGGACGAATTTGGACGCAGGATACAGAACAGGATGTGCACATCGAAGGACCCGTTGAAGAATGCTTTACAAGAGGAGTGGAACAAGCTTACTCCGAATGTGTGCAAAAATCTGGTTAAATCAAAAGGGTGGAGCCACAAAATACTAAACATTATTTTTTTCTATCTAAACTTTTAAATACTTACATATGTCTTTTACGTCTTGCCCGACTTTCAATGTGAGGCCAAAATATGGATTTAGCACAGTTTTTGTTACATGCGTTAAGTTTTATGCTACTTTGAATATATAATTTTGTTTTTTTTAACAGTAAGACTTTTTTTAATAAAACAAAAAAAGATCGAGTTGAATATCTTTTTTCATTACAATTTTATTATAAGTAGAAATTTTGTTTTGCGCTTGCCCGACTTTCAATGTGAGTGACTGTACATATGGTGCTGTTAGATGCTAAATGTATTCTGTTGAATAGCAAAAAATATGTTTGCCGCACGCATACATTCTTCTTTGGATGCGGATGGTGATTACACCAGATCAAATTGATGCAATCATTTCAGCGGAAATTCCTGATTCAGAGATAGATCCAGAATTATACGAAGTGGTGAAAACCAATTAGGTTCATGGACCTTGCGAACCCTACAATCCCATTTTGGTTTGTATGTCTGGCAATAAATGCACGAAACACTACTCATGTTCTTTTCTTTCGGAAAGGGAAATGGGAAATGATGGATATTCACTGTATCGGCGTCGCTCACCAGACGACAATGGCAGAACATTTAGCATTTAGAGGCGTGAATATCGACGTTAACAACACATCGAAGCTGAAAACACGTGGATCGTACCATATTCGCCACTTTTGTCTAATTCACATTCAAAACTCATGTCAATGTTGAATATTGCGGATTGGTGAAATCGATTAAATGCGTTTGCAAGTACGTCTCCAAAGAAAGCAACATAGCGGTTATTGGCCTTGAACGATGGAGATCAGCAGTATCGAATGGGTGTGAACTGCAATAAAGCGCTTTGTAGGATATTTACTTTTGCAATTCATGAAAGTTTGTCGACTGTTGTGTGTCTCGCAGTTCAACTTCATTTAAGTCATTGCGTATTGTGAATGGTACAGTGTGTGCAACTTTTTGAAAAGCATGCCAGCAGTTGCATATGCTGAAATATGATAATCACTGGAAACAGACGAAGGACAATGCGATAGTTACTTCGCATGCCACTGAAGTTCGTATACTTTTCGCGAAGATCATTTCGACATATCAGCCTTCAAATTCGCGTTAATTATGGGATACGAAAAAATGACATTGCCGACGACATTTTACATTGTATTCGCTTAGAATTGGAAATGGGCAAATTTCGGTTGATACTTCCAGTTTTTCCTTTTGTCAATTCACTTTAATGGAAGATGAACTCATCACGAATGTTTATCCGAACATTGGTCAAATTATCGCAACTTCAATTGCTTGAGTGCACGCGCAATTTTAGCTGCCAAAAATGCCGATGTTAATGACTTAAACTGGAAGATTCAAAGTCAAATTCCGGGAGGTTTGCGATCATATAAATCGATCGATCGTCGTGACAAGGAAGACGAAACCGTAGATTATCCAGTGGAATTTCCAAATTCTTAGGAGAGGCTTGGTATGCCCCAGCATCATTTGCGTCTCAAAGTTCGATATGTCATTATTATATTTCACAATCTTGATGCGCCGAAACTGTGTAATAGAACCCGACTGATTATGACGCAGTTATCGAATACAAGCGACAGCCATTTCAGTTCAAACGTTATCAATTTCCAGGGAAAATTGCCTTTGCGTTGACATTCAACAGGATACAAGGAAATCGGGAATTGTTATGTTTTTCACACGGCCAGATATATATGGCGTGTTGACGAGTTGGAAACCCATCTTCTCTGTATATTTACGCACCAGAACAGAAATAGAAAAATCGAAAATAAATCATTTTCGACACAATATAATTTCAACTTTTTTTTTTCATTTCAAAACACATAATTTCACACAGGACAACGGCTGCGGGGTCAGCTAGTTATTAATAAATCAGTGTGTTCAGTAGGGGTGTCCTTATTTGTATGGGGAAATTTCAAAATGTTTATATTACAGTTACCCGGCCAGAATTTGGTTCCTTTATGTATTTAAAGTAAACAGTTAAAATTTGGGATCAATACGATAACATTTAGTGGGCCGGAAGCCACCTGAAAAATTTAATAGGTCAGTATGGGCAAATATTGTACATTTTTATTTTTTTTTCATACATATTACATATTTAAACTTATATTTTACATTAAATCAATTTTTTTGTATGATTTGTATTTTTTGCGATACGATTCAACAATTTGGAGTACCAATTGCTTTTCCTCTTCATCATTCGTTAAAATTTTGTTGGAGTCTTGCAAAAACTTTATTCCTCTTTCAGCGGAATTATTAACAACTTGTAAGTTGCGGCAAAAAGTCCAATTATTTTCGAAATCTTCACGCCCAAAAAGGCTGAAGATAACCCAAAATTATTGAAAAAAAATTGTCTTTTCTGAAACAAAATCGCTAAGGTCGTAAGTTCGAAAATCTGTCAATTTTGAGTGGCTTCGGCTATTTTTTAAATGAACAACTGGTTCCTTGCTTTTTAATTGTTTTATCATTTTACATTTTTCTGTGTGGGTAACTGATAAGTCAAAAAATGATAACGCTACTGTTTCTTCGGCGATGTACCATAAGTGGTTAGACATTTTTTTAATAATAGCTTCTGAAATTGCTGAATCTGTATCTATATAAATTAGAGCGTCTTTAATAAAGAAAATATCTTGAAAAGGTGCTGAATTCGCATTTGTACTTCCGAACCAACTTTTGATGTACATTTTAACAATGAAAATACAAATATCGCGGATGCCACTCAATTCCCTGGTTGTAAGTTTAAACTGATCACGTAATAAATATATTTTGAGACAATAGATTGCTTTTGCACCTGGAGCACATAAATTAAAGCAATCTGCATCAAGGAAAGTTAAAGCAAGTTGTAGCATTTCTTTACAGTCATCGCGGCTATGCGATTTTTTAATTGGTCATGCAAGAAGCTTACAAAAGCGTCCCGTTCCACTTGGCTTATTTTTGATGCGACTAATTTATCATCAACACTAGTTTTAAACAAGGTTTTCTTAAGGTTTGGCCAGGCCTTCACAAATCGTTCAAACAAGAGTATTTCTGGAGCTAAGTTTGACATCATCTTTGATTCAAAAACGTTGCGCAAAATAATTTCCTACATATGATGACGGCATGGCAGGTTCATGAGATTGCGTTGCAGTTTTTTTTCCAAAAGGACTGCGGCTCCATTTTTAACACCAGTATTGACAGCAGTTGTATCATAAGATAATATAAACTTATAAACAGTTTCAGCAATATTTGCACCAGTCGACGACTGTATCTTTGGTGCTCCAAGAAATTTCGATGTTCTATCGTAGCTAATTAAAACAGCAATTCTTTCCACTTTACTACGACCTTTTATATCTGTCATGAACTTCCCATCAAAATGAACAACTAGTGCTCCATTTGCATTGGCCTTGTTAAGTGTTTGAATAAATTAACATTAATAAAAGTGCATTGTCAACTATAGGGAACTCACCTTTCATATCGCCTTTATCGTAATGCTGCTTTCTCCTGTCTTTCTTGTGCACGCACTTTACGATCGTACAAAACCTTATCAACACCAATCATGCAACCTGGCCGTCCTTTTTGACGTTGCATTTCAAGAAATTTCTTATCTTCTACTAACTTCATTTTTTCAAGCGTATTAGCGGTGGCCATGTCAAATAAATCATCCAAACTTCCAACAACAACGACTTCTTCCTGTGAATTGGATCTCTTTTCTGGAACTGTTTTCAGGATTTGTTTCCAACTTTCGTACAGTTTCAATAACTTCTCAACACATTTATCTTCTTTTCTTATCGGTATTCGTGCTTGTTCCCAAAATATTTGTGCTGCTTTGATAACAAGTTTTGCGCTTTCCTTTGCTGAAAGATCTACAAATCTCATATTGTAAAACAAACCTTCTAAAACCTGCCGATTAGATGGAAGTTTTGCACCTGCATTGTGCATTGTGTATCCAATCAAACTAACTTTTCTTAAATTGGCAACTGACATTCGTGTTGCTAAAATAGACATATAAGTTTTTTTCCTATACTTCACTTTTTACACTTTAAACACAACCGCCCACCGAAATTCAAACAATTTTAAAGTATTTATTAAACCAAATAATTATTCTTCAAAATAATTGTTATTTCTTGCTTGTGAACGCTTACAATTATATTTACTTATTAATATATTAATATATATACAATATGAACAATAACCTCTTGCATGCTTTTGGAAATATTTCACAGCAGAAATGTCCCGTTATGAGCAGTTACTATTTTGAATTTTTCAGCTGGCTTCCGGGTCCACTAAATGTTATCGCATTGACCCCAAACTTTTACCGTTTTATCTAAATACATAAAGGAACCGATTTCTGGCCGGGAATATATAGAAAACCGATGTTTGAAAATAAGGACACCCCTAGTGTTCAGTAAGATTATTAGGTAAGCTCACGTTCTCAGCTGGCTTTGGTTTATTTATTTTTTTCATTTAAAAATCATCTTCTTAGATGAGACCTATTTCTAGCCTAATGGCTTCGTCAACAAACAAAATGGTCGGTTTGAGGTGAGTCATATCCACGTGTGGTCCAGGAAACGTAGTGGCATCCTTAAGGATCTTCCGTTTGTTGCGGATTGTGGTATGCCAGAATTATAAGGCCTTATTTCAGCGGAAACGTTATAACACGATGTTGACCGATTTTTTCCCCAGATTTGGCGGCTCGTTAATGTGGAGAAATGGTTTAGTGAAAATCTTGCAAATTTAATGTCTGTAAGTTTTTTTTTTTGGGCAAATGTTAAATCTAAGGTTTACGCCAAATAACCAGCAAAGTTTGAGGAGCTCGTAAGCAACGCTGCACCGAGCCATCGAAAATTGGAATAAACCGGGTGGAGATATGGAAGCGGAGCCGTGGTGGTCATTTGGCCGATATTTTGTTAAAATCGTAAATGTCATGAATTTATCTGCAATTAAAAAGGAGAACCTATTTGCACCGAATTTAAGTGTTTTATTTCACTTTAGCACGACGTCGTTTTTGTTGATAGACCCTTTACATGAGATCAGCTATGAATACCATATGTAACTGTCACATAAAAATAGATGTGTTTGAAAAAAATAATAATAAAATATAGTTAATGAGAGTACACCAACAAAAACAAAAATAATCACAAAGTTCGTGTGTACCATTGTTATCTCTGAAATGTAGAATCCCAAGTGAAGCAAATTCAGTTTAATCTTGAAAGCCTTTGTGCACAGTTAAAAATAATTTTTCTCCACTCATTGGGAAAGAAAGCAACAGACATGAAGCTTATATACCTATTAATCTTATGTATTTGTCTCGTAACGGCAGCAGAAACAATGGTACTAAATAACACTACCTTGAGAAATTATGCTGTTTTCATATCCAGACCAAAATGTAAAAGTTATGATCATCGTGGACAATGTATTGGTGGAAGCTCGAAATAAAAGGATATAAAAAATGTATAGAAAAATTAAAATTAGCACACATCATTATAATCAATAATAACTTCGTTGGAATTTAGAACTGCGAACAAAAAATATATATGTACATAAATATAAAATTACAATAGGTATTAGACGTTTCCAAATAAGGAAAGAATAAATGTAGGCCTTAATAAAATTAAGTGATTCTATAGTTATATTCTATAGTTATATATCTTTATTCAAATAATATGTTCTAAACTTATCCATTTATTATAAAATAATATCGTAGTCAAGACGATATTTTAATGGGCAAAACTGGAGGCTTTCTACATGGTACTGGACGAAAAATCATCGATATTTCAAGGTGAGATAAATACAATTTTAAATATAATTTGTGTTAAAAACAACTTTTCGTTTAGAGAAATGATATGTCGTATATACTTATGATCGTTTAATGGCCATCCCCGAAAAAAATTTCCCTTATCTCAGAAACACTTGAAATTTGGAAGAAGATTTCTAAAGAAAGATTCCACGAAGATTAGCAATTTAAATACATACGAGGCTGTAATTCTCATAAGAAGATTATTTTAGTAAAAGTGTTATTTTCTAGGAACGAAAAGTTGAACCCAATCTCAGCTTACGGTCAACATTTTTTAATCAATAGTAAGGCACTTTCTCAACAAATTCATCATAAGCTTCTCAAAGACGGTGCTTAAATGAGTTAAGCATCCAGCCACTATACACGGAAAAAACTGGCGCTCCCTAGCTCAATACACCACAACCGATGATAACATAGCACAAGACACCTCACAATACCTGTACACCAACACACTAAGCAAAAAGGATGGACAACAGCATAGCAGACAATTCGTTCGACACACTTCGTCACATACATTCGATGAGATTACCAAAGCAAGTTTCAAGCAACGGGTGCCATTGCGAGGAAGTGGATAAAAATTTAAAACACTTATAATATTGCATATTATATTAGAGTTAATTTTTATTGTTAAAATACAAATAAAATTCATTTTTATTTAAGAGCGTATGCTCTAAAGAAATTTTGTATTCAACTTAAACAGACGGATTTAATCTTGCTTATTATGTATTATATATGAATATATTGAAAAAGCTATCTTTTTTCTCGATATTATGAATGTGGGATCGGAATTCGCAAAATCAAGCATGTCCAAAGGGACCTCTTTACGGTACTCAGCTTTAGCGAGGCGAGGCGAGCAGGAACGCGTGCCATATGTACCCAAAATTTCCATCAAAATCATTTGAACGAACTCGCGATAGATGTCGGGCTCCTTTGCCATTTTGCTAACGCTTGCCGGACGATTTTTAATCACCATTTTCTTTGCTTTTATAACATTTTCATCATATTTAATTTCTTTTTTTTTGTAATGATTACTTTGTTGGGAACATTAATTAGGTTAAAATATTTTACGTTTTACAGTATCCTAGTACTGAGGTGAAAAGAGAGCACATAGAAGAAAAAGACCTGAAACAGTTTTAAAGCAGTAGTGCATGGTTTCCGTGGAAATCATAGAGCTGACAGTTATGACGAGCTGATCACGGACATGAATACGAATCTCTTCATCGTCGAATGAGCAGTGTCAGTCAGTCACAGAAGCACTATGCACGGAAATGTTTGTCCTGACTCTCCAGGTGCTTGAAGACAACTGTCCAGTCGCGGCGGAAGAAAATCAGTCCTATTACTTTCCCGACAAACCCTGATGAAATAAAGATGTAATTTGTTGTGTATGGATAAGTTTGGCCTTCGCCAAATTAGCCATATCCTTTTCGACAATTTCAGATTAAGTTCAATCCTTTTTATTTTAATATGCTCTTTCCAACGTAAGCATCGAGCGTGATGCCAAGATATTTGGCTTTATTTGCATATGGTACGAAGACTTCTAGAACACTTATAGGGTGATAAGTGATAAGTGATTCTAACTTACTACAAATTTGATTGGATGTTACAGGCTTAGCGCAGCTTTTGCTGCAGTTTTTTCGACGCATAGTATTGCGGTGTCATTAGCAAAAGTTGCAGTCATATGTACTGTTTCGTGCTAACGGTAAGTCTGTCAAGAAATACAGCTGGACACACGTTTCCCTCTCTCTTCTATTGTTAAATGCTTGTTTCTAAAACCGAACTGATGCGATGGTATTAACTGCTTTTCTTCGATTATATATTTTATTTTTTGATAAATTAATTTTTCGACAAGTTTTGAGATTTGTGGGAGTAGTGAAATTGGTCTATATGACGAGACTACATAAGAATCCTTTTCTGACTTAGGAGCCATAACAATTTCGGCAACTTTCCAAAGGCTTGGAAAATGTGTCAGACGAATTGCTGTATAGAAAAGATGAGTGAACTTCAATAAACATTTGTATGGCAACTGCTTTAACACTTCAGCTGTAATTAAATCGAATCCAGCTGTTTTCTTAACTTTAAGCTTTGTAATTTCACTTTTAAGTTCGCAAATGATGATTGTTGGGATTATTGCATGATGAATACTACTGAGGAACGAGATTTCACTATTCTCATTTGGACGAAGGTTTCAGCAAGGTGTTTTGCAAATGCATTAGATTTATCACAATCACTTCTAGTCCATGTATTGGAAGTAATTTTTAATGGTGCAACGTGGCTTGTTGGACGTTTCAGATACTTGGTATTTGAAAAGGATAATCCTCAAAAAATAAATGCGAAAGAATGCCCTTTCGAATGATGATACAAATTCCCCATTCAATTTTAAGTTTTTATGGGTTTTCTTTAAAAGTAGAGAACCTCGAAATAACTGAGAAGAAAGTTCGGACAATAGTGGTACTTTTGTATGTTCGGTGCTCCGTAGCTCGATAAACGACTTAATCGTTTCTTTTCAAAATTATTGTAGTTGCCATATTGCAGTTTTTGAAAATTAATTGTGTCGAAATATTATTTTAACTAAAATAACTATCTCAGTGCGATAATATTGATTTAATATTCAATAAAGCCAAAAATTATGAAACGTATACAAGCTACATATATAAAAGTCAGGTCATCGCTCTTCACGGCCACGAGGGGTAGCAAGAAAGAACTGGACATCAAATAGTTTCCAAAGGGCTTTTTATATGTCAACCAGTTAATATAAAGCCAAGTTTAACATTACGACTTTAAAATCAGGAAAACTAGGTGCGATCCCGAAACCACTTTGAACACGAAACAAGAATTCATTTAGCTAGTGAAATCTCAGTTTTCAACCGTTTCGTTTTCATTGGTTAAAAAAAAAAATACAAAGCTTACTGTGATCAAATTGAAACGTAAATTTTGCCCATTTAATTTCCTTCAACGTAATCCCTCCCGCTGCAATACAATTATGCCAACGAATGTTTTAGTCATCATAGCACTTGGAAAAATCCTCCGTCGTGATCAGATCAGAGCCTTCTTCGATTCAACTTTTATATCCCAAATTGACTCAAAATGTTTCCTCGGAGTGGTCATATGAATTTGCTGAATAGACGTTACACGAAGGTAAATCAGATGAATGCGGTGGTTGCGGCACGACATTAGTTGAAAATGTGGTGAAATGATCACGAATAACCAATGCAGTATGTGATGGTGCATTATCGCATTATTGCTGCCGACTTCGCCATTCAGACATAGTAAAAATCGAAGAATTCCCTTTTAGTGCCTCACAAAACGACGTGTTTCTCAAATACTTATATATATTTTGACGTGAAGTTTAGTAAAAATGTCACAAACTACCAAATTACAGGAAAAAAAATTAACCGATTCAAAAAACAAGCGGGGTATAAATTAAAAAATCAAAGTGTTGATATTTCTAGAACCTCACAACAACAAGAACGTTAAATTAAATGACATCATTATATTTATGCAATTTTCTTGTAGCCGTGGATGGGAATTTGCAAACAAATTACCTCATGCATAGGGACAGTATGTCCCTAGCAAGTAGACCTCAGTCGAGATGCCAACATTTTGATCAACGCGGCCGATGTGTTGATGAAGAAGCTGGACCAAATTTGTTTCGAAGAAATAACTAATGAAAGGCAAGGATAACTGTGGGCAAGTAACTAAACTTACGGCGAAAGAACTAAACTTACTTCGATATACTTACTTATACTTGTAAATATATGCAAATAGAGAATCTATAAGTAATATATGTATATAAAAATATGAACCCTGGTGTAAAATTAAATCAATTAAATATAGAAATATAGAATGAAATAAAAATGCATTTACTAATAGAGCTATTAATCACTTTACTAGAAGACGTAAGTTCATTTAAATGGTTTTCGTCAACATTTTTAAGACAACAGTAATGCAAACTCCCAACAATTGCATCGGCTCTTCGGAGTCGGATTTACTTTTCTTAATATATTAGCTCATCACATTATAAGACAAAATCGTCATTTTTCCGGGAACCAGTAGTTTTGAGTACTTGGAATTGGATCACACCAAATGTTTGTTATTATAAAATATGTAGTGATAAGGAGATTGTACATACATATGTATAGTGCGTATGGTATATGAGTGAAAAGAATTCAAATTGTTTATAAAAAAACTAATCTGGCAAACGCTTCTTTTTGACTATAAAATGTAGAACGGCTTCGAACAAACTTTAGTAAACATTTGGAAATCTATTGGCAAAGTTGAGGCATACTTTTTCTCTCAAAAACTACCAAAATCAAAAAAAATCTTTAAAAATGAAATTCATGTATTTATTGGTTATCGTGTGTACATTAGCATAGCATCATATGTAATAGGGTTTGCTTGCCTCGACACAATACCAAACTGCCGGCTAAATTATCGCGGAGATTGCATTGAACGGTAGTTGAAGAATCAAACACAATGAATTATATGTAGTACACAAACGTTTATGTGGTAATAATAAATATTGTATCATTTGTGCAATAAAATTGTAAAAAGAACAACTAAAAATAATTTGGCGTTTTTAAACTCAACTGAATTCGCCTACTAAAATTTTGTTTGTCTCTCGAAAAAAATAAAACCAAAAAAATATTAAAACAACAAAAAAGGTTAACTACGTCCTTAAAAAAAAAAAAAAAAAAACAATTCCATACCAGAAATTTGTTTTTATCGTTCAGTTTGTATGGCAGAAATATGCCATAGTGATCCGATCGGGCATTTTTTTTGGATGTTGTTCTAATGTTTTGAATAATAATTCATACACTTAAAAAGGTTCCCAAGCAAGAACTTGATTTCGATTGCAAGATATCGAAAGAGTAGTCATGGTTACATCAACTTAGCCCATCACGCTGATCGCTTATATGTATAAAATATCTATTTCACGTGGGATCGTACCTTTCCTTCAAGGAGTTTCGGGGCCAACTTAGTATAACCTGTTCTTGGAATACAAATTAGATTCGTGTTCCTTTTTAATGATACTAATGATATACGCGTCTACCAATTGGGATGACGTGACTTTGACAGCTTGTGGCGGCCATGTTTGTTCACGGATTTGTGTCAGTGCGTTCAGTAAGGCTTTTCATTTCGTCATGTGACGATTTAGACTGAATTAAAGCGTTTCAATTTACCATTACGTTGTTCTTGTTGGTGGACCCTTAACATGAAATCAGATATGAATATGTATCTGTCACAAAAAAAAACAAAAATAGATGTGTTTGAAAAAAAAAATAATAATATTATACTTGTATAGTTAATGAGAGTACACCAACGTAAAAAAAATCAACGGTCCGAAAATGAACTTCGAACAAAGAGCCAACATTAAATTTTGTTTTAAAATTGGTAAAACTTTGACCGAAACGATTCAATTGATAAAACAAGTTTATGGCGATGATTACCTATCCCGTAGCAGAGTGCACAGGTGTTTTCAACGTTTTCAAAGTGGTCGTGAGGACATAAATGACGATTAAAATGTGGGCCAATAAAAATCCGTGATCATCGGAAATTCCATCGAAACTGTGCGAGAATTCATCAAAAATCAGCCCAAATCATCCTTGCAATTCATGGAAATGAAATTGGTCATCTCCACAACATCGATTGATCGCATTTTGACCGAACACTTGGGCTTAAGAAAGGTGTGTGCACGGTTTGTTCCGCACAAATCGACTGACGACCAAAAATTGCTCTCATCGATCGACGGTTGTGACCGATTATTTGACCAAAAATCACATTTTAACCATTAACCACTTCCCGTATTCATCTGATATGGCACCATGCGGCTTCTTCCTTCGGAAAAAAGCATTTGCCCATGCAAGGAAAGCGTTATGCAGACGTAGAGACCATTCAAAAGGCTTGCACTGGCATACTGGCGGTCATACCGGCCAACGAGCTAAAACGCTATAACACTCGTTCGACATGCTGTTGGACCGTGCAAAAAGCTGTATTGAAGCAGAAGAAGACTATTTTGAATAAAATAAATTGATTTTGCCGAAAAAACCATTTGTTCTGTTTAATTTTTTTAAGTCCTGTTTACTTTGGAAAGCTCCTTGTATTATACGAAGTGGTGAAAACTTATATGGTTCAT
The DNA here is from genome assembly GCF_016617805.1 of Bactrocera tryoni. Classification (NCBI taxonomy): domain Eukaryota; kingdom Metazoa; phylum Arthropoda; class Insecta; order Diptera; family Tephritidae; genus Bactrocera; species Bactrocera tryoni. Next base: position 68,001,769 of record NC_052499.1, read on the forward strand.
GGACCTTGCGGGCACCAAAATCCCACTTCGGTTTGTATGTCTGACAATAAACGCACGTAACACGTGCTTTTCTTTCGGAAACGCATACTGGAAATGATGGATATCCACTCTATCGGCGTCGCTCACCAGACGCCAATGGCAGAACAATCAGCATTCAATTTAAAAGAGTGAATATCGATGATATTGTCTAATTCATATTCAAAACTCATATCAATGTTGAGTATTGCAGTTTAGTCAAATCAATCAAATATGTTTGTAAGTACGTCACCAATGAAAGCAACATGGCGGTTACTGACCTTGAACGAGATGAGATCAGCAAGTATCAAATGGTTCGATACGTGAACTGCAATGAAGCGTTTTGTAGGATGTATACTTTTGCAATTCATGAACGCTTTCCGACTGTTGTCCGTTTCGCAGTTCATTTGAAGCATGGCCAAAGAATGTATTTCAACCCATGGAATACATTACAGCCTCTCTCTTTTTTTCTCAATTTTCTTCAGTGATCCGTTTGCGAGAACATTGTTTTATTCATAAGCACCTTGATATTATACATAAAATGCATCTTCAAAGAAATGGTTACGCAGAAACAAAACGAACCAGTAGATTGACATCCTGATGAGTTCTCAACTAATGCAATAGGACGAATTTACATAATTCACCCGAAAAGCGCCGATAGCTTTGCTATTGATTAATATACACGGTTCAACTTCATTTGAGTCATTGCGCACTGTTAATACTGTGAATGGTACGGTGTGTACAACTTTTCGAAAACCATGCCAGCAATTACAATTGCTGGAACATGATAACCACTAGAATCAAACGATGAACGATGCGGTAGCTACATCGAATGCCACTGAAGATTGGAGATGTGCAAATTCCGATTGTGTTGACAATCAAGACGAAACCGTGAATTATCCAGTGGAATTTCTAAACCCTTTGAGCAGGCTTGGTGTGCCGCCACTGTCATCTGTCATTATTCTGTTTCACAATCTTCATGCGCCGAAACTGTGTAATGGAAACCGACTGATTCTGACGCAGCAATCCAATACAAGGGGGCAGAATGTTTGATTCTACAAATTCCTTGAGTTCCACCGATTTGCCATTTCATTTCAAAATTATTCAGTCTCCAGGGAAAATAGCATTTGAGATGACAATCAACAGGGCACAAGGATATTCGTAATCTGTAAATGACATGTTATTCATACGGTCAGATATACGTGGCGTGTTCACGAGTTGGAAAACTATCTTTTATGTAAATTTACGAACCGGAACTGAAACCAAAAAATTTTGTTTATTTAACTCCGTTACATTGAAAAAAATGTACAAAAATCGCAAATAAATAATTTTCAACGCAATATAAATTCAACTTTCTTTTCATTTCAAAACACATAATTTCACGCAGGGCAACGCCTGCGGGGTCAGCTAGTATAAATATATGAAATAAAAGAATAAATATAAGAATATGAAATGTGATGTAAAACTTAAATCAATTAAATACAGAATGAAATAAACATGCGTTTACCAATGGAACTATTAATCACTTTACTAGAAAGCGTAACTTCACTTAATTGGTCTTGGGAAAGATGGGGACAACGTGAAATCTTTCTCACCTTCCTATCGAAATGTTTAAGTCAATGGTAAAGCGAATTATCAACAATTGCATCAGCTCTTCGAACCCGGATTTAAACTTGCTTGTTATACATAATATATGAGCTCATCACACATTAGACGAAATCGACATTTTTCTGGGAAGCAGTATTTTTGATTACTTGGAATTGGATCATACCAAATTTTTGTTATCATAAATATGGTGATAAGAAAATTGTATACAAATATGTATTGTATGTATGATATAAACGTTCAAAGAATTTAATTTCAATAAAAAAACTAATTTGACAAGCGACTTTTTGACTATAAAATGTAGAACGGCTTCGAACAAACTTTAGTAAACTTTTGGAAATCTATTGGCAAAGGTGAGGCATATTTTGTCTCTCAAAAAATACCAAAGTCAAAAAAATTCTATAAAAATGAAATTCATGTATTTATTGATTATCTTGTATATTAGCATAGCTGGTATTAGTGCTGTAGTGGAAGACCCTTCAGAGGATAATATCAAATACGCTATTATAATAGCAAAGCCAAACTGCTCGCAAAATCATCTTCGAGAGTGCATTATCAAATCGCAAATCGAATTATCAAACACAATGAATTATAATACGCATAGGACTATGTCGCAATATTAAGTGTTATATCATTTGTGTAATAAAATTATAAAAAGAAAGAATAAAAATAATTTGGCGTTTTTAAGCTCAAGTGAATTCACCTGTTAAAATTTCTGAAATTTTTTTGAAGAAACCTCACAGAAATATTTTGTTGTTTTCATTAAATGAGTTTATTTATATTAAGGAAACAATGAGGTGACAGCTTCCATGTTTTTTTTTCAACAGTATAAAACGGTAAAACAAATTAGTATGCATTTGAAAGTTTTTGGTGTAGTTGAGTCAAAGTTTGTGTGTGTCTCTCGAGAAACCAAAAGCAAAAAAATATTTTCCATACCAGAATTTTATTTTAATCGTTCAGTTGGTATGACAGAAATATGCTGTAATGATCCGATCGGAAATTTTTTTGGATATTGTTGTGTTGTTTTGAATAACAATTCATTTGGTTAAAACAGTTTTTCAAACAAAACTTGATATCGATCGTTTAATGGTAGCAATGCATTATAGTGGTCCGATATCGGCGGTTCCGACAAATGAGCAGCTTCGGGGTAAACTTAGAATACACTGTTCAGGGAATAAAAACTATATTCATGTTCTTTTTGATGGCATTAATGATATGCGCGTCTACTAATTGGAATAAGGTGACTTTGACGGCAGTAAGGCTTTCCATTTCGTCATGTAACGTTTAATTTTGGTACAATATTGTTTTTTTTTCTTCCATTTAAAAATCGTCTTCCCAGATAAGGCGCATCTCTTGCATAATTGCTTCGTCAATAAACAAAATGGTCGCTTTGAGGTGAGTCATATCCACGGCTGATCCAGAAAACGATATTGTATCCCCAAAAATCTCCCATTTGTTGCGGGGTGACCGAAATATTGAGCCTTACTTCGGTTGAAATGAGACGGAAATGTCATTATCGTCAATAGCTAAAGTTAGAACAGGATTTTGACCGACTTTTTCCCAGATTTGGCGGCCCGTTAATGTGGAGAAATGGCCCAGTAAGATCCTCTATATCAGTTTTGCTGGTGGTATGTTAAAACAAAGGCAAACGCCACGATGCACCTTCTTCTTCTTAATTGGCGTAGACACCGCTTACGCGATTATAGCCGAGTTAACAACAGCGTGCCAGTCGTTTCTTCCTTTCGCTAGGTGGCGCCAAGTGGATATTCCAAGCGAAGCCAGGTCCTTCTCCACTTGGTCCTTCCAACAAATCACAAATTATCTGCAATTAAAAAACAGAACCAATTTAGACCGTTTTTTGAGTGTTTTACTTCACTTTAACATAACGTCGCTCTTGTTGATAGACCCTTTACATGAGATCAGATATGAATATGTAGCTCTCACAAAAAAAAATAGATGTGTTTGAAGAAAAAATAATAATTATAATATAATATATGTAGTTTATGGGAGTACACCAACAAAAACGAAAATAATCACAAACTTCGTGTAAACCAGTGTTATCACTGCATTGTAGAATCCCAAGTGAAGCATACTTAGTTCAGACTTGAAAGCCTCTGTGCAAAGTTAAAATTTATTTTTCTCCGCTAATTTGGAAAGAGAAAAAGACACGAAGCTTATATATTCTTAAATCTTATGTATTTTTCTTGTAACGGCAGCAGAAAGAATGGTGCTAAATAGCATTACCAAGACATCTAAGGAAATATGTAACAAGACAAAACAATGTGGGCCAAGGTTTTAGAATCTTTTTGCAGTGACTTCAATATGTTATGATGCGTGTGCAGCGCCTCCAGGCCGATCAATCTATCTTGAAGAATGCTCATCCTCAGCCACACTTTAATGAAGCAAAGTATTGAAAAAAAGCTTTCAGAGGTCGCATTCGCCACAGTAACTGTACAGAATATGCGAGGAAAACTATGAAAAATGGGTATAGGTCTTGATCGCAGTTCTTCAACGTTTTCAATGCAGTAGTCGGTAACTTGTTGTCTTTTGACTTTTGGTTATGCCTCCAATGGCACTGCCCGTGATCAAGTTCACTTTTCAAACGTCGCACGACGTTGTCATTATCCAAAAGGCCTTTGAGTCTATCTATCGGGTAGTCAATAAGATTTTTCATTTCTTTGGCTTCCGAAGGACGTACTTTTTCTGGAAGCAGAAAACTTAGTTAAAATCCATCCAATACTTCTCTAAAACAGCGTGTCTTCAAATCTTTTTAATCAAACTTTTAGTTCTACTGCCATGAATTTGTAGATCGAAAATGTTTCTCAGCGTTTTGTCTTCGATTTCGGAACATTACATGCAGCGTATCTATCATATATGATGCCTTTGCCAGATCGATCTTTGAAGACTCACACAAAAAGCTCCAAATTATGAATTCAAATTTGCACAGGGCTGCGATAAGTGTCGTTGCTTTTACCACTGTTTCCTTATCTCTCCAGTTACTAATTTTTCTATGTTGGAAAACTTGGAAGATCAACCGCGGAAAATGTATCAATCGAACAGTAAACAGATGGAGCTGAATGTAGAATCTATTTCAAGTTTTCTATCAAGCCGCGTCGCTTCAGATTAAGCACTTTCAGTAACGGAATTATTGGATTGGATTTGCTAATAAGTTAATCTGCATACGTTGCCACAATTTGTAAATTCAGAAGACAGTCTTTTATTTTGTACCGGCGACCCGCTCCGGCTTCGCATGGGTGCAATGCTGATACTGAATACACCACAGAAAAAATGTGAACGTTGTATATGAAAACATAGTGGCCCGCTCCTCGTTCGGCCTCGGCCGGTATAAAATATATAGCATATGTCACTCAATGAAAAAGTTATTAAAATCGATTCAGTGGTTTTGGTTTTTCATTACCGCCCGCGACTCATACGCGTTAAATTTGGAGGGAAACAATTCCCCTTTCCCTATACAATGAAGATTTCCTGTTATCTTTGGAATACATAAATTCGTACACTACATTTTTACTTATTAACTTTTGACATTTCTACCTATTTATTTTACTTTTACAATAATTAATATATTTAAAAAAGTCTTTATATATATCATTCACAGCTTTCTTGTTATTAGAAAATACAAACAGGCTTTCTCTAGAGGTTCATAATTCCGTTTTGGCCGAGTAAATAAAAAGTGGTCAAAACGCTATAATTTTGTGATTTGTAATTGTAATTACCAATACATATTTGCTTATACATCCATAATGTATTAAATAAAACCTAAGCGCAAAACAAAATTTGTTTGTGTTAATCTGTATAATTATGATTTCAATAAACTCAACTTCGAAATTTGAAGGCAAATACATATACTATTATATATATACCTGTACATATACTATTATATTATATATACACAAAAAGCAAGACTAAATTCGTCTTTAAGAAGCTGATGATGAATTTGCTGAGAAGGTGCGTTATCTTTGATTAAAGGCCGTTGAACGGAAGCTGAGATCGATTTTAACTTTTCGTTCCTAAAAATAACAATTTGACTAGCCTAATCTTCTTATGAGAACTTCGGTGTCGTATGTAGTAAAATTACTAATCATCGTGTAATCATTATTTTGGAATATTCTTCCAAATTCAAGTGTTTCTGAGTTAGATGCATATTTTTTTGTCATGCATGGCCATTAAACGATGTCGAGCTATACCATCCAAAATAACAATGCTGACCTCTTGCACTTATATTATTTTACATTTACACTTTTCTGAACATCTAATAACCATTGGAGTTTTATATTTATGTCTATTATTTTTGTTCGAAATCAAAATTCCAACGAAGTGATTATCGATCATAATGTTGTCATCATATTAAGTTTTAATTTTTCTATACATTTTTTGTGTTTGTGTACTCGTTTTATTTAGAGCTTCACCCAATACATTGTCCTCGATGATTAACTCTTTGACATTTGATACTTGGTCTAGATATAAAAACAGCATTAGATGCAATGGTTATATTATTTAGTACCATCCTTTCTGCTGCCGTTACGAGACAAATACATAAGATGAATAAGTATATAAGCTTCATGTCTGTTGTTTTTTTTTTCCAAATGAGCGGCGAAAAATAAATTTCAACTTTGCAATGAGGCTTTCAAGTCTGAACTAAATTTGCTTCACTTTGGTTTCTACATTACAGATATAACACTGGTACATACGAACTTTATCTAATAATTTTTGTTAACGTTGGTTTATGTTGGTGTACTCTCATCACTGACCAAATGGAAAGGATTACTGAACGCACTGACAATATTTGACACAAATCCGTGAACAAACATGGCCGCCACAAGCTGAACATGGTATACCAAGTTTACCCCGAAGCTGCTCATTCGTTGGAACCGCCGATATCAGACTACTATAATGCATTGCTATCATTGAACGATCGAAATCAAGTTTTGTTTGAAAAACTTGTTTAACTAAATGAATTATTATTCAAAGCATTACAACAATACCCAGAAACATTTCCAATCGGGTCATTATAGCATATTTCTGTCATACAAACTGAACGATAGAAATAAAATTCTGGTTTGGAAAATACTTTTTTCCTTTTGGTTTTTCGAGGGACACACACAAACTTTGACTCAACTACACCAAAAACTTTCAAATGCATACTAAATTTGTTTTACCGTTGCATATTGTTGAAAAAACACAAGGAAGCTGTCACCTCATTGTTTCCTTAATTTTAATAAACTCATTTAATGAAAACAACAAAATATTTCTGTGAGGTGTCTTCAAAAAAATTTCAGAAATTTTAACAGGTGAATTCACTTGAGTTTAAAAACGCCAAATTATTTTCTTATTTATTTTCTTTTTTATATTTTTATTACACAAATATATATATAACACTTAAAACTGCGACATAATCCTATGTGTATTTTAATGCGTTGAGTTTGATTCGTCGACTATTATCCATTCACAAGGTAATAATATCCAATGCACTCTCCGCGATGATTTATAATGCAGTTTGGTCTTACTTGGCAAATAGCACACCTAACTATTGTATAGCGTAGTGCACATCGTCCACATTGAGCACTAATAGCTGCTATGCTAAAGAACACGATAATCAATAAGTACATGAATCTCATTTTTGTAGAATTTTTTTGACTTTGTTATTTTTTGAGAGAAGAATTATGCCTCGACTTTGCCAATAGATTTCCAAATGTTTACTAAAGTTTGTTCGAAGCCGTTCTACATTTTATAGTCAAAAAGAAGCGTTTGTCTATTTAGTATTTCACATGCAATTTGAATGCTTTCACGCATATAACATACACACAACACATACATATTTGTATACAATTAGCTTATCACTACATTTATAATAACAAAAATTTTGACAAGCAAGTTTAGTCGAAGAGCTGCTGCAATTGTTTAGAATTCGCATTACCATTGATTTAAAAATGTTGATAGGAAGTTGAGATTGATTTCAAGTTCTGCCTATTTTAGCTAAGCCCCCTTAAATGAAGTTACGTCTTCTAGTAAAGCGTTTAGTAGTTCCATTAGTAAGCGCATGTTCATTTCAGTCTTTATTTAATTGATTTAATTTTTACACCAGAACTCTTACTTGTATATGTATTCTCCATTTGCATTTATTTATACTATATGTAAGTATATCGAAGTAAGTTTAGTTCTTTCGCCGTATGATTTTGTAATTGCAAACAGTTATCCTTGCCTGTTAGTAGTTATTTCTTTGAAATAACTTTGGTCCAGCTTCTTCATCGACACATCGGCCCCGTTGATAAAAATGTTGACATCTCGACTGAGGTCTACTTGCTAGGGACATACTAGCCGGATGCATGAGAAATGCATAAAATCGGTAAATATAATGACTCTATTTTATTTAAGGTTGCCGTTTTTGCGAAGTTCAGAATATATACTTGTATATAACAATCGCGCTGATAGAAGATCGAATGCTTACTTAATTAAATATCTGCATAGATAAGCTCGTAAGCTTTGTAATTTGTTTTTAACTATTGGAAACAAGATTGAGTGAATATATCAATATTTGTAAATATTCAGATCTTGGCTGATTAAAGCCTTTGGCTTTCCTGAGATTTCACTAGCTAAATTTATTATTGTTTCGTGTTCAAAGTGGTTCCTGGATCGAACCTAATTTCCCAGACTATTAAGTCGTAATAGTGTGAGCGTAATCTCATACTTGGCTCGATATGAACTGGCTGGAAGACAAACACCACCTTCTAAGCCCTTTGGAAACTATTTGATGCCGAGTTCTTTCTTGCTACCCCTCCTGGCCATGAAGAGCGATACCCTGACTTTTATATAGTTTGTATATGTGACTTCAACCTGCAAGTAATTTTTGTCTTTACTCGTATTGTATACTAAATCAATATTATCGCACCGAGGTCATTATTTTACTTAAAATACATGATTACATTCATTACCAGTTAAGCTCATAAACATTTAAATATATGTATAACCGTGAATAAATTTGTACGTATGTCGACATCATTTTTGATTTTGGTTTTTTTGCATATGTTTACATACGACCTATGCTCTCTTGCCGACGATTTAATTGTGGAGATAAGCGAAATGAGATTTTTTTTCCAACTTGCATTGCATAAATCTTTATTATTTGTTCTTGTAAAATAAATGAAAGTGTCTGATCTATAGCAAAAAACACTCGAGTTTCACTGGCTTTGTGAAAAAGTTACTACAGTTCCAAATATCTCAGTAGCTGCGATTGAATGTATATCAGTATTAGGGAAGTGTATTGGTCTTCGCAAAGGGCTACGGAGCTCTGAACATACAAAAGTACCCCCAATGTCGGAACATTTTTATCAGTTATTTCAAGGTTCCATACGTTTTTAAAGAAAAAAGCACAGAAGCTTAAAATTTAATGGAAAATGTTTATCATGGTTCGAAAGACTATTTTTTCGCATTTACTTTTTGAAGATGATCTCTTTCAAATGTTGGCCGCGGCTACGTCTCAGATGGTCCATTCGTTGAGTCCAATTTTCGCTGACTTATTGAGCATTTCGACTTGTAACTGGCGAATGACACACGTGATATTTTGCTCTAAAGAATGAATCGGAACGGGATTGTCTTCTTTTTCTTGTCCTTCTTTTTCTTCTTTACTGGCGTAGACACCGCTTGCACGATTATAGCCGAGTTAACAACAGCGCTCTAGTCGTTTCTTCTTTTCGCTACATAGCGCCAATTGGATATTCCAAGCGAAGGAGGCCATAGAAAACAAGAACCCCTGTGTTCGAACTTATAAATTAACAAAACGCTTCCCGCCAGTTCGGTGGGATGTCTGAAGGTATGCGCCCCCAAGTGATTAAGTCTTGACCTGCCTAACGCAAGACAGCCAAGAAGGAAGTATTGAGTTGTTTCCACCTAATCTTCTTCCATACAGCTTCTGCAGATGGCGTCTGGTAACATTCCCAGCCTTACTGCGTCGAGGCCAATAGGGCAATGACGTGTTACAAGCCCCAAAACTAGGGAAAGACTGCCTTACTGAGGGCAAAGAGATCACTAGATCTCATGCGAACGATCTTGGGACAAAAGACTTTTTCGACAGCGTGTGTAAAAATTGTGGCCCAACAGTAATAGAATAGGATACGGGAGCACAGATCTCTGCCTCTTATTTCTAACTCATGTTTCCTGCGATTCCGTTGTGGTCTGGTAATCATATCATTCTTATCCCAAAGACACTCGATGCTATTGATAGCGAGGTTAGGTCTTCGATCAGCTCTGAATTCTCTCATTGTTAATGAGCTCAAGGCCGGAATCGCCTACAGGTGACGATATACTATTATATACTTGTACATACTTGTACTTATACTCTTATATATACCCAAAAAGCAAGATTAAATTCGTCTTTGAGGAACTGATAATGAATTTGTTGAGAAAGGGTGTTATTTTTGATTAAAAGCTGTTGACCGGAAGCTGAGATCGATTTCACCTTTTCGTTCCTAGAAAAAAACACTTTTACTAGTATAATCTTCTTATGAGAAATTACTAATCATCGTGGAATCATTCCTTTGAAATCTTCTTCTAAATTTCAAGTGTTTCTGAGTTAAAGGAGAATTTTTGTCAGGGATGGCCATTAAACGATGTCGAGCTAGAATACTCATAATAACAATGCTCACCTATTATACTTACATACATATATGTTATAGCAGTGGGGAATTAAGACCCATTTCCCTACCTAAGGGTTAAATGGCTTATTAGTAACTTTACTACTTTGAAGAAATTTAAAGTAATAAAAATACACATAATCCAGAAATTTGCCATTTTATTCCAGAAACAAGACTATCTCCATTTTTGAATATAGTAACTAATGCCAAAATATCACTGGAGTTACAAATTGTAGCAACGTATGCAGATTAAATTGTTAATAAATCCATTCAGATCCGTAAATGAAAGTGCTAAATTTTCAGCGACGCGGCTTGATAGAAAACTTGAAATAGATTCTACATTCAGCTCCATCTATGATCTGTTGGGATAGATACGCTGCTTGTAACGTTCAGTCACGTCAGTCAAAAATTGCGGCACAACTGAAAGTTAACGAAGAAAAACCAAGAACCTGCGGTCGTCAAACAAAACGCGAAGGCTTCTGCATGAGAGCTTGCGAAGAATACTAAGGGTCTCAGTGTACATTTCTCTGTTCTGTTGGATACAATCGGCGAAGATTTGAAGACGCGCTTTTCTAGAGAAGTATTGGATGAATTTCAAATGAGTTTGATGCTTCCAGAAAAAGTACGTGCTTCGGAAGCCACAGAAATGGAAATTCTTATTGAGTGCTCGATAGATAGATTCAAAGGTCTTTTGCATAATGACAACGTGGTGCGACGTTTCAAAGGTGAACTTGATTATTGGCGGTGCCATTAGGACGAAAGCTAAAACCAAACGACAACAATTGACCGGATACTGCATTATAAACGCTGAAGAACTGCGATGTGGACTTATACCCCATATTTCTTAGTTTTCCTCGCATATTATGTACAGTTTCTGTGAAGAATCCGAGCTCTGAACGCCATTTTTCGACACTTTACCGCTCGAAAACGTGAATGAGGAAGAACATGCTTCAAAACAGATTGATCGGCCTGGCATTGCTGTATGACATATTGAAGTCACTACTGAAAGATTCTCAAAACTTGGCCCACATCATTTTGTTTAATTAAATATCTCCTTAGATGTCATGGTAATGTTATTTAGCACCATAACTTCTGCTGCCATTAAGAGACAAATACTTACGATTAATAAGTATATAAGCCTCATGTCTCTTTTTTCCAAATTAGCGGAGACAAGTAAATTTTAACTGTGTACAGTAAGTATTTTTTTGCTTTTGTTTTTCGAGAGACACTCACAAACTTTGACTCAACTACACCAAAAACTTTCAAATGCATACTAAATTGGTTTTACCGTTGTATAGTATATTGTTGAAAACGAAAGAAGGAAGTTATCACCTTTCATTGTTTCCTTAATTTTAATAACCTCATTTTAATGAAAACAACAAAATATCTCTGTGACGTTTCTTCGAAAAAATTTCAGAAACTTTAACAAGTGAAATCACTTGAGTTCAAAACGCCAAGTTATTTTTATTTTTTTCTTTTTACAATTTTATTACACAGTTGATATAACACTTAATATTGCGACATAATGCTATGTGTATTTTAATTCGTTGAGTTTGATTTGTCGTAATAATATCCAATGCAACGTTGGCGATGATCTAGGATGCAGTTTGGCGTTGGTCTTACAATCTGGTTATTGGGGTGTTGAAAATTTATCAGTTGAGAATTTATAGCTGCTATGCTAAAGTAAACAATAATCAATAAATACATGAATTTCATTTTTATTGAATTTTTGTGACTTTGTTATTTATTGAGAGAACAATTATGCCTCAACTTTGTCAATAGATTTCCAAATATTTACTAAAGTTTGTTCGAATCCGTTCTACATTTTATAGTCAAAAAAGGCGTTTGTCAATTTAGTATTTCATGTGCAATTTGAATGCTTTCACGCATATAACATACATACAACACATATTTGTATATAATTTGCTTATCACTATACTTATAATAACATAAATTTGGTGTGATCCAATTCCAAGTAATCAAATATACTGATTCCCAGAAAAATGAGCTAACATATTATATATGACGAGAAAATTAAATCCGACTCCGAAGAGCCGAAGCAATTGTTTAGAATTTGCATTCTTCTTCTTAATTGGCGTGATGTGTTGACAACAGCACATCAGTCGTTTCTTCTTTTCGCTACGTGACGCCAATTGGATATTCCAAGCGTAGCAAGGTCCTTCTCCACCTGGTCCTTCCAACGGAGTCTTCCTCTTCCTCTGCTTCCCCCGCCGGGTACTGCGTCGAATACTTTCAGAGCTGGAGTGTTTTCGTCCATTCGGACAATATGACCGAGCCAGCGTAGCCGCTGTCTTTTAATTCGCTGAACTATGTCAATGTCGTCATATATCTCATACAGCTCATCGTTCCATCGAATGCGATATTCGCCGTGGCCAACGCGCAAAGGACCATAAATCTTTCGCAGAACTAATTTTCAAAAAGTTGTCCCTTTTGGATTCATTCTTACAAGAGATATTTTTAAGTAGGCTTTCACTATTTAAAAATCGCCAGTTTTTTCTTATTAACCCTGAAATATAGTCCCCAATACGATATACTGCCCTTGGTAGCATTATCCTTGTTCTTCCGAATAAACTGCCATACTGTCTTTACATACATATACGTTTAGAGGCATTGCTTATCCGCTGATGATGAAATTCGTAATAATGTCCGTGATCAGCACGTCATAACTGTCAGATTTTTCCCTTTTTCCTCTCAGTGCTCTCTTTCCACCTCAGTACTAGCCTATTACAAAACGTAACATATATTAACCTAATTAATGTTCCCAACAAAGTAATTACTACGAAAAAATAGAAATTAAACTCACCATCCAGATAGAATTGCTAGAGCTATATGACACATGTCGAGCTCATTTTCTGTCCCGACATTTAACAGGTAGATGGAAGTAAGCTTGAAATGCTTCGCAAATTTTTAAATTTTTACTTAAATCATACTTTTTCTCTCTCATTTCAATAAATTCGCCGCAAGTATAGCAAAACGAGTAAGCGTCTAGTTTACTACTTTCGAAACACACTGGCATTTCTGTTTATTAAAAGTGTGAGTAACTGTGCGCTTTATAAAAATTAAATAATACTCGTATTAGTGGAAAAAGGCAAAAAATTAACAAAAACGACTCATCAATATAAAGAATCCTAATCATTTTATTTCGCCAGTGTCACCTTTTGTTAGACACAATGGGGAAAGCCATCAGCTGTTTTGAAACTTTTTTGGCGCTATAAAAAATTACTTACTGTACCTTAGCGTAGAAGTAAGTATACTAGCAACTTACTTTATTCATAAGGCAACTGAGTTATAGGGTTGCCAAGTTTTGTTTATTTTGTATTTCCTTTTAAATTATTTTTATGCAATTGACTATATAATTATAAGCAAATTTCGAAAGTAATGCCTTTTATTAAGACGCCCCCTCTAGGATTAACCACAAATCTTGAAGGAAGGGAACAAATGGGTACAAAACTCTCATTTGAAGAAAATGCCCTAAATACTCTAATGCTCGAAAATCTGAAGCTTAAGTCCATCGATGTAAACAAAATTCCTTATTCGGAAAATAAGGTTGAATTCTCCACGGATGAAGAAGAATTAGCTAGAGAAACTGAATGGATTAAAAAAAAATACCAGCTACAAAACGAAAAGCGGAGTATTCTTCTGATCTTCCGGCAAAAGCAGATGAAGCCACATTAAAACCGCTTGCAGCCAAAAATAATTCGCGGCCTTCATTAATTACGGTGTCTGGAGATGCTAACGGCAGCAAATATCAAAAAAACAATTTCACAGCCAAACTTTAAAATAATGAAATATATGTATAGGCTGAAGACTTTCTCCAAAGGGGACTGCAGATGCATATCAAAAGCACTTTCGAGCAAAAATATATCTTGCTATGACTTTGAGAATAAGCAAACACGGCCAATAAGAGTTATAATAAAATATATAATTAATAACCTAAAGGAGCAAGGATTAAATACACTGAGTGCTGATGTTTTAAAAACAAATAGTCTTTATAAATATATAAAAAGTACGAGTCACGTAGTTTGACCGCAATGGACTCCTAAACTAGATATAACAACAAAAACGTTTTCGCCTTTATTCGTAAATAAAATTTTCACTGCATTGAATAGTTTATTATATGAATAAAAGTATAAAATGTATACCACAGCAATGCGTGGGCGGATGCTCTAGTACGATAATATATCCAATAGCAGCATTTTATCACAGATCTAATAGAAACTTAACAAGACGAATTCAACACCTCCTTACAAAATCGCTTATGTAAGCTTGAAAATGTCTTTTTAATACCAGAGATGTCTAAATAAATAAAAGTTCTTCTATGAAACGCCAATGGGTTATTGAAACATAAGAATGAAATCGAAATAGTATTGAGCTCGGAAAATGCTGACGTATGTTAGAAATCGGAGACACATTTCATGTCACAAACTTCCTTTAAAATTAAAAACTATGAAATTTACCATATAACTAATCCTAGCAATTGTTTCCGTGGCGGAAGTGCAATATTAATTAAAAATACGATTAAAAATTTCAGGGAGAAAACTTTTCAACTAATAAGTTTTAGGCTACAATAGGGACTATTTACGACGAGTTAAAAGTCCACTCTCACTTACCTCTGTGAATAGTCCTCCAAAGCATCAAATCCTATTTTTAGAGTACCAAAACTTAATAAACAGACACTGGTATAGAAAATGAGCTTACTATCATATTGGCCATCCGATAACCAAAAAATTCCAGACCTGATCGATTTTTTCACTGTCGGCAAAGTAACCCGGAACTATTTGTCAATCAATTTAGATTATGACTTTAACTCGGATCATTCTTCTATCTATTTAACCTATGGTGAAACCGTCATCTTTAAAGACAAAAGAGCGGCCTTGTGCAATAAACGTACAGATTGGGAATACTTTAGAAAGATCATGGAATGCTTTGAAAGTAAATATGACTCTATATTAAATACACACCAGTTGGAATCTGAAATTTTATATTTTACTAAAAGTATGCAACATGCAGCTTGGGAAAGTACACCGGAATTAAGGAAAATTTCTGTAAACTCTCAATCATATAAGAGAAATAATTAAATGAAAGAGAAAGCTATGACGTAAGTGACAACAAACCCGTTGCCCGGCTGATAAACCTATTTTAAATCACGTTTCTAAAGATCTCAATCGGAAAATTAAAAGGTTTAAAATAAAAGTTTAGCAAAATATCGTCAATCCCTACAAATGGAAGAAATTCTGACTACTCTCTTTGGAAAATTAGTAGAAGATAACAAACACCAGAAACTCAGGGATGTTCCATTAAAATAAGTGCTGATAGTTGGGTCAGAGGAGATTCAAAAAAAGCGGAGTATTTTTAGATTATTTAGCCAAGGTATTCTCCCAATAAGAAACACAGGTAGATTATACTACAGCTTCTAGTCAACATAACGAAGAGATCTGAGTTGCAGAAGCAGTAAGGAAAGTGTGGAAATCAAAACTCTGAAAACCAAAAATCCCCCGGATACGATCTGATTACTGCCGAGGTCCTAAAACAGCTTCCTCCAATAAGAATACTAAAAATTACCAACATTATTTAAGCGGCTTTTCATTTTAAGTACGTGCCAACTTAATGAAAATTGCTGAAGTTATCATGATTCAAAAGCCAGGAAAACCAGAAAAAATAGGATATGATATATCTTCCTACTGGTCCATATCACTTCTACCGATAATATCGAAGCTTTTTGAGAAAATTCTCATAAAACGTCTCAATAAAATCACATAACGAAAAAGATAATTCCAGACTGATGCGCTGGATTTCTAGCTAACCATTCTACGATTGATCAAATCCATAGAATTATTGAAATTATTGAAAAAGCCTTTGAGGAAAAAAAATTCTGTTCTACCGTATTTTTGGATGTTGCAAAAGCGTTCGATAAAGTTTGTCCCAAAGGACTGCTTTCAAAACTGAAACTGATTTTACCCAAACGGCATCATGAAAACATAAAACCGTATTTATCAGGTCGCTCCTTTCGCGTTAAACAAGGAGACAAGTACTTTATTTTTAGGGAAATAAAAGCAGGAGTTCTACAAGGTGGTGTGTTGGGCCTTCTTCATTATATTTTAATCACGCATGACCTGGCAGTAGACTGCAATTATACAACAGCCATATGTACAGATGATACCGCGTTGCTTGCTGTTTGTAGGTCCGTACACATTGTTTTCACATACAACAAGGTACAGCTCTTACTAATTTTCAAGACGGTGCACGAATACCGTACTTTGACTCCGCTAAATTCTTAGGAATCTCGCTTGACCCTAAGCTACTGTGGAAAATTCACGAAAAAAAACGGAAGGAGCTGGACATGCGACTCAAATGTTTTACATAATTGGTTAATTGGTAACAAATCAGTGTTATCCATCGAAAATAAGTTACTTATCTACAAACAAGTACTCAGACTGATATGGAGCTATGGTGCACAACTCTGGGGATGTAAAAACGCAAGTAATAAGAAAGTCATACAACAATTTCAAAGCGAAGTACCAAGACTAATTGCTAAAGCGCTTTGATATTGTAGATCGGTTAATGCAGAACTATTAAAAATTGCAGCACCACATAGTGCAAGATTGCTGAGCATTGTAACGAAGAAGTAGCCAATGTTAACTTCTAGAGATGGCCCACCAAGACGACTCAAACGCCTCAAGCCCAGCGATCCTTCAAATAAGCCAATATTCTCCTTGTAGTTTTGTAATTTTGTTATTATACTTTTAATCATATTCAAGTTGCTTGTTAGTCTTTTCTCTTGTCTGAACTATTTGCATTGTATGAATAAACACATTTGTTCTTCCGTGTTCTTAATTCCGTTTTGTCGGCAACATCCCGCGGAAACGGACATTATATGGGCGAGTAAAGTAGTCAAAACGCTACAATATTATTATATAACAATTATTTTAGATTTGCAATCGTAATATCGCATATATATTTGCTTATACATCCATAATGTGTTAAATAAAACTCAAGCGCAAAACAAAATTTGTTTCTGTTAGCCTGTGTAATTATGCTTTCAATAGACTCAATTTCGAAAATTGAAGGCACTTTTGTCATACATGGCCATTAAACGATGCCGAGCTAGATCATCTATAATAACAATGCTCACCTCTTGTGCTTATATGTATATTGTATCATTATTTTACATTTACACTTTTCTGAACATCTAATAATATTGCTTGTTTTATATTTATGTCTATTATTTTGTTCGAAACCAAAATTCCAACGAAGTGATTATCGATTATAATGATGCCATCATATTAAGTTTTAATTTTCCTATACATTTTTTGTGTA
The DNA here is from genome assembly GCF_016617805.1 of Bactrocera tryoni. NCBI lineage: Eukaryota > Metazoa > Arthropoda > Insecta > Diptera > Tephritidae > Bactrocera > Bactrocera tryoni. The sequence goes on from NC_052499.1 coordinate 68,019,375, forward strand.
TTCGTTTTATTTAGAGCTTTCTCCAATACATTAGCCTCGATGATTAACTTTTTGACATGTGATACTTGGTCTAGATATAAAAACAGCCTTAGATGTCTTGGTTATATTATTTAGTCCCATTCTTTCTGCTGCCATTACGAGACAAATACATAAGATTAATAAGTATATAAGCTTCATGTCTGTTGTTTTTTTTTACAAATGAGTGGAGAAAATTTTTTTTTAACTGTGCACAGAGGCTTTGAAGACTGAACTAAATTTGCTTCACTTAGGATTCTACATTTCAGAGATAACTCTGGTACACACGAACTTTGTCTAATAATTTTTGTTTACGTTGGTTTATGTTGGTGTACTCTCATTAACTATACAAGTATAATATTATTATTTCTTTCATACATATCTAATTTTTTGTGTTAGCTATATATGGTATTTATATCTGATCTCATGTAAAGGGTCTATCAACAAGAACGACGTCATGTAGAAGTGAAATAAAACACTTGAATTCGGTGCAAATAGGTTCTATTTTTTAATTGCGTCTATGATTAGTATCATCATAAAGAACACGAATCTAATTTTTATTCCATGAACAGGTTGTACTAAGTTTGCCCTGTAGTTTAGAACATCCTGATGGAAACGTCGGATTCCAAATGAAATAAATATGATATATAATATAAGTGATCAGCGTGTTGAGCTGAGTTGATTTAACCATCTCCATCTGCCTCTACTTGTATACTATATGCGAACTCGTCTCTCGATTTTTTGCACACGTTCTTCTCTTACTAAGAAGTTGCATATTTGTCGGATCCACCGATATCAGACCACTATAGTCTATAGCTGCCATTTAACTTGAACGATCGAAATAAAATTCTTGTTTGGAAAACTTTTTTAATTGAATGAATTATTATTCAAGCTCTTCTAGCGTAGTTAATGTTTTTTGTTATTACAATATTTTTGTTTTCCTTTGGTTTTTTCAAGAGACAAACACAAAGCTTGTTTGAATTTCACCTAAGGGGTTTCAAATCCTTACTTAATTTGTTTTACCGTTGTATATTGTTGAAAAAAACTTAAAAAAATCATCTAATTCTTTCCTTAATTTTAATGAACTCATTTAATGAAGACAAAAATAATATCTGTGAGGTTTCTTCTAAAAATTTCAGAAATTTTAATAGGTGAATTCACTTGAGTTTAAAAACGCCAATTTACTTGTATTTTCTTATAATTTTATTACAAAAATTACATAACTCTTCAAATTGCAACGTAATCATATGTGTATTATAATCGATTGTATTTGATTCTTCGACTACTGTTCTTGCACAGGGTAATAAAATCCAATACAGTTTCGTATTGTGCAAATAGTTTTATATATTAGAATGTGTTCTCCACAATTTATCAAGATACAAGATAATCAATAAATACATGAATCTTATTTTTATACAATTTTTTTTTTGATTTTGGTACTTTTTGAGACAAAAATTATGCCTCAACTTTGCCAATAGATTTCTAAAATTTGTTAGTAGCTGTTCTACATTTTATACCCAAAAAGAAGCGTTTGCCATATTAGATTTTATAGGAAAATTGAATTCTTTACACGCATATACCATACATACAATAAATACGTATATAGATTTTCCTTATCACTTTATTTATAATAACACAAATTTGGTGTGATCAGATTCCAAGTAATCAAAAATACTGCTTCCCAGAAAAATGTCGATATATGTTATAGTATGTGATGAGCTCATATTTAGTACATAACAAGCAAGTTTAAATCCAGCTTCGAAGAGCTGATACAATTGTTGTTAATTCGCTTTACCATTGAATTAAAAATTTTGATAAGAAGGTGTGATCGATTCCAAGTTCTGCGCATCTTTCCCAAAACCATTTATATGAAGTTACGCCTTCTAGTAAAGTGTTCATTTCATTCTATATTTAATTGATTTAACTTTTACACAACAGCATAGTATCTCTATATATATTTTTATATATACAAGGTGCTATCCAAAGTAAACAGGACTTAAAAAACCTAGTAAATGTTTTTTTTCGGCAAAATTAATTAATTTTATTCAAAATAGTCTCCTTTTCCTTCAATACAGCTTTTTGCACGGTCCAACAGCATGTCGAACGAGTGTTTTAGCTCGTTGGCCGGTATGATCGCCAGTCTGCCGATGCAAGCCTTTTGAATGGCCTCTACGTCTGCATAACGCTTTCCTTGCATGGGCAAATGCATTTTTCCGAAAAGGAAGAAGTCGCACGGTGCCATATCAGGTGAATACGGGGAGTGATTAATGGTTAAAATGTGATCTTTGGTCTTATAATCGGTCACAAGCGTTGATCGATGAGACGGCGAATTATTTTTAATGAATTCACATAAAGTTTCGATGGAATTTTCGGTGATCACGGATTTTGATTGGCCCACATGTTGATCGTCATTTATGTCCTCACGACCACTTTGAAAACGCTGGAACCACTCATGCACTCTGCTACGGAATAGGCAACCATCGCCATAAATTTGTTTCATCAATTGAAACGTTTCGGTAAAAGTTTTACCAATTTTAAAACAAAATTTAATGTTGGCTCTTGGTTCGAAGCTCATTTTCACACCTATAACACAAACATGCTGACACTTAAAGCGCAATAACTTCACTTCCAATCGATGAAATGTTATGAAATTCTCACTAGACAATCGATAAAGATAGCAGATTCTAACGCACCAGGCGACATATAGATGCCGCCACTGGGAGGCGCTATATTCAAAAAGTCCTGTTTACTTTGGAACGCTCCTTATATCTTCATGTCTGAAGTAAATATTTATTTTTTCCTTAAAAAAGTACCATTCATTATGCTGCCGGTACGAGACAAATATATAAGATTAATAAGTATATAGGTTTCATGTTTGTTGTTTTTTTTTCTAAATGAATGGAGAAAAATTATATTTAGCTTTGCACAGAGTTTTTGAAGTCTGAACTAAATTTGCTTCGCTTGGGGTTCTACATTTCAGGGATAACATGGTACACACGAACTGTGTGTGTTGATTTTTGTTTACGTTGGTATACTCTCATTAACTATACAAGTATATTATTATTATTATTTTTTTTTCAAACACATTAATTTTTTGACAGCTACATCTATCGACAAGAACGACGTCATGTTAAACGTGAAATAAAACACTCAAACTCGGTCTAAATAGGTTCTGTTTTTTAATTGCAGATAATTTCTGATTTATACAAAATGTCGAACAAATGTCCACCAATGTTCCGTTTGCATATCTCCACCCGTTTATGTCAATTTTCGATGGATGCAATTGCGTTTTCTGAACCACATTTTTTGAATTGTGAAGGGTGACGAGAGAAAACAAAATTTTAGTAGGTGAATTCACTTGAGTTTAAAAACCAAATTATATTTTTTTTTTATAATTTTATTACATAAATGACATAACACTTAATATTGCGGCGTATTCGTAGATGTATTATAATTCATTGTTTTTGATTCGGAATACTATCCTATCCAACATAAACGATGCAGTTTCCGTGATGATCTAAATACATGCAGTTTGGTCCTGTTCGGCAAATATTAAAAAATATTATATAGGAATAGATTTGGGTGGGTTGACAATTTATCCATTGAGCACTTATAGCTGCTATGCCAATGTACAAGATAATCAATAAGTAAATGAATTTCATTTTTATAGAACTTTTTTTTTTGGTATTTTTTGAGAGAAAAATTATGCCGCAACTTTAGATTTCTAAATCTTTACTAAAATTTGTTAGTAGCCGTTCCACATTTTATACCCAAAAAGAAGCGTTTGATAAATTAGTTTTTTATATGCAACTTGAATTCTTTACACGCATATACCATACGTACAATACATATTTGTATAAAATTTCCTTATCACTATATTTATGATAATATTAATTTGGTATGATCCAATTCCAAGTAATCAAAAATACTGATTCCCAGAAAAATGTCGATTTTGCCTAAGGCGTGAAGAGCTCATATACATATTATGTATAGCAAGCAAGTTTAAATCCGGCTTCGAAGAGCTGATACAATTGTTGAGAATTCGCATTACCATTGACTTAAAAATGTTGATAGGAAGGAGAGATCGCTTTCAAGTTCTACCCGTATTACCCAAAACCACTTAAATGAGTTACACTTTCTAGTAAAGTGATTACAATCCCAATAGTAACCGCATATTTATATCATTCTTTATTTAATTTATTTAATTTTTACACCACAGTTTATATTTTAATATATTTTCCTAAATATATTACTTATTTGCGTATACATATTTATAAGTAAGGATATATCGAAGTAAGTTTTGTTTCGTTCGCCGTATGATTTTTTAATTCCACACAGTTACCCTTGCCTTTTAGTAGTTATTTCTTCGAAACAAATTTGGTCTAGCTTCTTCATCGATACAACGGTCGTGATAATCAAAATATTGGCCTTCAAACCGAGGTCTACTTGTTAGGGCCATATTATCCGTATGCATGAGGTAATTTGTTTGAAAATTCTCATCCACGGCTACAAGAGAAATGCATAAAAGCATTAAATATAATTATTCCATTTTATTTAAGGTTGCTGTTTTGGCGAGGTTCAAAATATGTACACCCAACTCTTTTTTTACACGGTAGATGCGTTCCTCAGAAAACCGTGTAAAAAAAAACTGTGTAAAAAAAGAGGCGTTTCCTATAGTAAAATGGGGGATACGTTCCATGTCATCTGAAAACCGTGTAAGATGAAATAAAGAACTATATTTACTTCGAAAAACCGTGTAAAAAATGTTGAAAACTATAAAATTTCAGATATGCATACAAATTGTATATTTGTGTGGCATTTTATTGAGCATTTAAACTTAAAATACATAATTCGTGCAGGTGAAAAATTGGTAGATTAAGCAAAAATAAAAGAAATCTGTTAATCCAGAATGAAGAACAGAAAAATTATAATAGAAATAAAGAACAAATATTTACATAGCTACATAATTATTCGTTGCTACTTGATAACAAGCGCAATTGTTTACGACGAACTGGACTAAATTCGATATCATCACTGGAGATATCCATTTCAGCAATGTAAATATCATGCGAACAAAATGTGTAGATAAGAGGTATTGAATAAAGGGTTTTACTATGTATGTTCATTTCAGCAATGGTGTGGTAAAAACAATGGTAATTGCAAGACAGTGATTTTAAAACCGTACTAGATTAAAAGTTTTTAACAAAAAAATTTTTTTCAACCGTGCAACTTCAAATCCGTATAAAAAGAAACCATGTAAAAAAAGAGTTGGGTTTATATAACAATCGCGTTGATCGAATGCTTACAAAATTAAATATCTTCATAGCTAAGCTCGTGAGCATTGTGATTTCTTTACTAATGAAAACGTGATTGAGTGAATATGTATATCAATATTTTTAATTTCGTAATCTTGGTTGATTGAAGCCTTTGGCTTTTCTGAGACATCCTTAGTTGAATGAAGTATTGTTCGAATTCGGGATCGAACCTAGTTTCCCAGATTATTAAGTCGTAATGGCGTGAGCGTAATCTCATGCTTGGCTTCGATATTAACTGGCTGGCAGACAAAAACCACCTTTAAAGCCCTTAAAAAATTATTTGATGCCGAGTTCTTTATTGCTACCCCTCGTGGCTGCAAAGAGCTATACCCTGATTTTAATATAGTTTGTATATGTGGCTTCAACCTGCAAGTGATTTTTGTCTTTATTGTATACTAAATCAATATTATCGCACTGAGATCATTATTTTACTTAAAATACTATTTAGAAACAAATAATTTTAAAAACTGTAATATGGCAACTGCAATAATTTCGAAACGAAAGGATTAAGTCGCGTGGTTAAATTTTGTTATGATTTTATACATTATAAGTTCAGATTATTACCAGTTAAATATCGTGAGTACATTTATACGTATGTCGACATTATTTTTGATTTGGGTTTTTTTTGTATATGTTTATATACGACCTATGCTCTCTTGCCGACGATTTAATTGTGGAGATAAGCGAAGTGAGATTTTTATTATCAACTCGCATTGGTTTTATTATTTTTTTCTTTAAAATAAATAAAAATATCTGATCTAGAGCAATAGCAATGGCTATTATAAAGTTTACCACAATTCCAAATATTTCAGCAGTTGAGATTGAATGTATATCAGTATTGAGAAATTGTATCGATCTTCGCAATGCGCAAACGTTCCATTAACGGAACATACTTCTCAATTATTTCCAGGTTCCCTACTTTTTTAAAGAAAAAACACAGAAACTTAAAATTTAATAGAGAAGGTTTATCTTCATTTGAAAGAGCATCCTTTCGCATTTTTTTGTTGAAGATTATCTTTTCCAAATATTGGTCGTGTCTATGTCTGAGATGGTCTATCCATTGAGTCCAATTTTCGCTGACTCAATCGAGTATTTCAACTGGAATGGATATTTTGCTCCAAAGCGCGAATTGAAGTGAAATTGTCCGCATAGACTTTAGACTTTACATATCCACATAGAAAAAGGTCTAACGTTGTGATATCAGATGATTTTTGTGGTCAATCGACCGGCCCAAAATGTGAAATTATCTGCTTACCGAAGTTTTCTCTCAATGCATCCATTAATTGATGCGATGTGTGAGAAGTGGCGTCGTTTTGTTGAAACCAAATGTCGCCGAGATCGCTAGCAGGCATCAGATAGTCAGTTATCGTGGCGCGTCATCATTTTGGAAGAATAATCAAAACAAACCGTCGTTTTTTCAGACTGAAATGGAAGCTCTTGAATCTCTTGAGGTTGCTCTTTGTCTCAAATGTAATAATTTTGCTTGTTTAAAAATGCATTGAATCATAAATGGGTTTCACCGCTGAATAAAATTTAGTTGGAAAACGTCGGAGCTTCTTGGAACTTTTTAATAGCCTATAGGCAATGTACAAGCGATATTTGGTACTCATTCAATTTTAGATCTCGACATAAATACGTCAAGTCATTCCGTAGGTCAGTTCGAGTTGCTGCGAACGGCGCCGAATTGGCTCTCCACGGTCTTTGTGTACACCCTCAGCTACGGCTACTATATTTTCTTTACTGTGTTCTGGATGTGGTCTATTTGGTCCAATATTGCCCAATAATGAATACTCGGTCTCAAGAAGTGGCGAATAGTGCGCTCAGTATGCCGATTATGTTGACCATAAGTTGAGCGAGACAAGCGAAAAACATTTTTCTGATTTTTTCGTAATAAAATTGAACGATTTGTAAACGTTGTGCAGTCGTGCATAAGTCTTTCCGTAATAAAATGCCAAACAATACTGAACAAAAACAACTTGACTCAAAAAGGGGCTATTGAAAAAAGTACTTCCACTTGGATCATCCGATATTTATATGAAAGCAAATGGTTGAATGTAGATAGAGAGTTTATTTTTTCGAGCCCTCAAAATTAAATCAAATATGGTTTGGAAGACCCATCTGCCTTTTTTATTTAATTATTCAAAAAGTAATGGAATAAAATTCGAAACATCCCAGCTCAAATAAATATTTTTGAAACAAACAAACAAAGTTATTTGAGATGAAAGATATTTCAGGAGTTATGACCTCAGTCGGGGCCACATAACCGGAATGGATCCGGATTTTACAGTTCCAAGTACTGCTAACATAGTAGTATTTCTTAAAATATTTTGGAAGAACAAGGTTTACCAAGCTATTTTTCGCTAAGGAAACGTTAAATATTTTTTCTTAATACAGTTTGAATTTTTCCCTACCAATGAGTAGTCCAACAAATGTTTCTACCTTATACAGGTAGAAATCTTTATGAATGCCAATATTATACCATCATGGATCGATACAAGGAAAAATAATCAAACGATCGTAACTGCGAGATGTTGCCTTTTCAGCAAAATTAGTTAACAAAATCGCGTTTGCATTGTATTACAAGCGGTGATGACAAGAATCAAAGAACGCCTTGTTGTTCTGGCAAGGAGCGTGCTCACAACAAGGAATATATTATATTTACCATAAACGTATATAAATTCATGGGAAAGCGGCGTTGAAATCAATCTCAAAGTTAGTAGAAAAATGCTTTGATCTCTTAATGGCTCTAATATTATATTTCGCGATAAACTTGCAATGGGTTCCACGTCATAGTGATATGCTTGGTAACTGTGAAACAGATGAACTAGCTAGAACAGGCATAAAACTACAATTAGACTCCGAAAAAGAAGGTATTTACATGCCCCTGACAACTTGTAGATATTTAATCGACGAACATATTATAAATTTAGCTGAGTCTCTCAATCCCCAACATTCGCAACTGGCAGGCCAACGTGGCATAAATGGAACAGCGGCCGCACATGTCGACTACTAAAATTCAAAAGGAATGATATAAGAACATTAGTAATTCGCAGACATGCCGGCAGACCAGGTGCATCAAACAAAGACTATTGTAAAAGCTGTTAGGAAACATAATTGCTTGAGAGTTTCTGGATGGCGTATCAGAGGTTGTAAATATAATACTACACGCGACAGGTTCAGAGTGGAGACTATGGGGTGAGGGAATATTAGTCCCGGTGGTATAACAATGTGTCTCCTAAAGCCTTAGTTGTGTGGTCAGATAGTCACTAAACCTATCTACATACCGAATTCGGTTGAAATCGGTCGAACAGGTCGCAATGTATGTGATTTCACCTAACAATCGTCAAATTTTGACACCGGCTCCTATAAAGTACCTTATATGTTCTCATATATAGAATTTATGTCTCTGGTATATTTAATTGTTAATTCATCGCATTTGTAGTACATTCCTGTTATATGGAGAGTAGGTAGGGTTATCATCCGATTTCATCGATTTTGACGGTAGGGATGATTAAAGGATTTGTCTTGAGCGAATTTGGAGGTTATAGCTGAACGATTGGACTGACGGATGGACAAACAGACATTCAGATTTCAACTCATATCGTCACCTTGATTATTTATGGGATCTATCTCGATTAGTTTTAGGTGATACAAACAACAGTTAGGCGAAAAAAAACTATTAGTGACTTTAGATTATTTTCGAAGTGCAGTCAAAACTGATGTAGTGAGAGCGATTCGGGTACGAATCACTTCCTCAAGCTAAACGCTTCGTGAAATAAAATTGAATTATTACATTATTGTAATATACAGTACTTTGTCCTTCCGCGTCCTCTCCTTTTTATCACAAAATATAGCCCGATTTAACAACTTCATTTATAGTGCTTTGCACAAAAGTTAAGCCTACGAAAAACCACTTAAACAGTGTACAGAGTGCCGTTAGGTACCGTGTTGAAATAACAACTTTGAAAAGTGGCTGTCAACTCTTCACACGTTTACAAATTTTCCGCTTAATAATTTATCGCAGTTATTGGCAACCTTTCACACTTGTGGATCTACCTGCAGAAGTGATTTATTTGCAGATTATATTTATGTCTGCCCACATGTGTGCAACAGTTAAGCGCCCGAACCTCCGGAGTGGAGGTAGTAAATGCCGCAAGGCTACCAATTTGTCGGCAGGACGATCGATGATCCATTAACGGCGTTGAAGTGTCGATGTTATCTCTGCACGAATGTTGATTGTCAGCTCGTAGCCAGGATATACGCCAATCAAAACGTGTCAAGAGCATAGTAGGAATGCAGGCGAACATTTTAAATACAAAAAATATAAGAATAAAAGAAAAAGCCTAGAAATTAACTGTGAAACTATGATAATATATATTTCTGTCTTATTAATCCTTTTACTTTTGCCTAGTAAGTATTTTAGTGACCCACATCAAATGTCAAGATATGCATGACTAGAGATACGCCAAGCAAAAGGCGTTGCGCCTTTAAAGTGCGGGAGTTTGACTTGCGCCCAGCAGCCGATTCGTGCAACTTGAAAAGTGTGACAAGATAAATACATAAATGCTGTGGGCTACCCTTTACGTTCTGCTTGAGTAAACGAAGTGAATAGTTGCATAGCAGCCGATGAGATAATGTCACGCGCACACGTGTACTACAAACCTAAGGTTCGTCTGTGGGCATGACATAATGCGTTTATCATCCGAAAGTGCTGGCAAGCACAAAAACGAAAAAATAGGAAAAATAAGAAACACAAAGTAAGGGAAAAAACTTGTAAGCGCACATTGTAAATTCTAGTCAAACACAAAACGGATTTAACATTCAGCATATTCGAAATTCGGAAACATACTACAACAACATTTACACCGCTCCCACACCCTCAACACCACACATCGAAAAAATGCAAAAATAACACCGCTTAATGCTTTGCTAACAGTGTGTCGACCTATGATCTGAGCCAACACGCCCTGCTTCCCCTTCCTTCCCGGTTGCTAGTGACAAGAGCCCACAAAGGCCAAAAAAGGTGGGTAAATGTAATAAAAATTATAATCGGATGTGACAGGCACCGCATGTGCGGGCACATGGTTATGGTACATATTTAGATGTGAGAGTCTAAGTATGTATATGCACACATGCATATATACACATATACATGCATATATATGTACATACATACACTTTCCGGTATATATGCTAGTATTGCTATCGTTGACGCTTTTGTATTCAAATTCTTGGGTTTTGCGATTAGAAATCTATAGAGGCATGCTACGTAGCGAATAACAGGAAGCAAGGAATTAAAACAAAAAAAATATATATATATATCTATATACATATGTAAGCGTTGCAGTAAGTTTAGACAATGGTAAAAATTGTATAAATTTTGTTTGCCCCGCAGAAAGGATACACAATTTTCGTTCGATTATAGCGCACTGCTGGTGGCAGAGATAGCTGAAAATGAAACAAAAAAAAAAAAAAGAAATCCATTAAAATTCAAACAGCGCACTTGGCATGAAATTGAGATAGAACTTTTACTTTGTGCTTCAAATTTCTATTTCGCAGTGCAGTTGTTGTAGGTAAAGATAAAATGATTGCAAAATCAGTAGATAAAAGATACCTTTGCGACAGCTGAATTTGTGTTCGGTAAAATGTCAGCAAAAATTTTTTTCTAAATTTATGTTGAAACAAGTTAGGGATGGACTCAGTTTGGGTGTAGCCAAATGCTGCATGCTCTCGAAATTGTTAAACGGTATAACGAAGATCATATATTGGGTAGTCGAAAAAGTCTTTTTGTACTTCTAATCAATTTTCAACTTATTTTTTTTTATACATATTTGTACTAATAAATACCATTTCGGTCCTCCATTTTTTGCCATTTTTCCTCTAGACACATTATTCCATCAGTGTAAAACTTTCATCGGTGTAATTCGAAATTTCCAGAACGGAAGCGAGCGAACCATTGTTGTGCTACACGAACTGATACAGCATCGTCTCCGTAAACCTCAAACATTTTATTGGTGGCTTGCAAGAGTTTCAAAATATAGCGAATTTCTTCATTATTTTTTTGAACAGCTGTTTTTTTCAAATTCTTCGAATTTAATTTTTTTTTTGGTTAAATGAAGCTTTAAATCGCACCTTTCCAACACTATATGGTATGACACAATGTGATTGGTAGCACTGGAGATTGATTGTATATTGACAAAATACGAAAAGATTTTTCGACTACTCAAATATATAACTCTATATCTTTCTTGATTAGTTGTGGGTGCTTGAAGTAGCCATTAGATGAACAAAACTATAATACTTATTACAAAATCTTACGAGGCTATAAAAATGTTGAAAAATTCACATAACCATGCATAAATAGTTCCAGGCAGCTCCTTGCCTACACCGCTCCAATCCGCCAGCACATTTTCCTCCTCTTTGTGGTTACTCAACAAAAATTTTTTCCAACATTTCTGAATACAATTTTTATTAAAAATAGCAATAGTTTCTCGATAGAAAGTTCAGATATTTACATACCGTTATGCTACCATAAATCCCATATATATATGTGTGTTAAGAATTTTGTATGAGCAGCAGTAGTTTGAGCACTTGCTATGCTCCATACCCTGCTATCGTTGTTGTTTTATTTCCTCAAATTACAGATTTCGGCAATATTTGCATGCCTTTGTGCTTAGAGTTTGCTAAATCTGCACCGAAGGTATTTAATTGCATTCCAAAAAGGCAATATTATTGCCAACGAAGCTTTTGTGTGGTGAGAAGCAAAATGCTGATATTGGGATAACGGTATAATTTAGTGCAACACAGTGTTGACGCCGCCCCCGCCCAATTTCTTTGCCACGTCTGTATCGGCAGAGCAATCTTTTCTTTTTCTCTTTTCGAAGTTTTTTCGAAGTTTCAATTCGCGCGCAACTAAACACTAACTAAAAAAGTTGCGCGCGCTCTCTCCTTTTGCGACCGTTCAGAGATACAGACGTGGTAAGTGTTTGTCCAATTTGTTATAATTAAATACATTTTATTATATGAAACTTTTTGGTTTTTATTTAACATTTTGTGGAATCATTTGCGCCGACCGTTTCTCCACGGCCAACCACATCTTTGGAACGAACGAGCACCGTGCTCCACCACCCGAATTATCATTGGTCCTTCGAGCCGGATAACAGGTAACAAGTCGATTTTATATTAAAGTGAAAGTGCATAATTTGCCCAATTTAGCAACACGCAAGTTACAGCCAAACATATTTTGGATTTGTGCTCTGCAAGCTAAAAGGCAATAGATTGGTTAATTTGTGCGTCATTTATGTACAAAACCAATTGTGCTGTGTGAAGTGGAGACCAAAACTTATTTTTGGCACTCTACCCACAAAATCAAAGCACAAGATTGCAGGTAGTATTGTACTTCATTTAAGTACAACAACAAATACACCTGGCAAATGCACTATTTCACTTTACAAAAAAAAACCACACTCTGTTATTCGAGAAAAGTTATAAATTTCTTGGACGCACAAACCTCGTCTGGAGCGTCAACAATCTCTCTCGGTTTTTTGTTTTTTTTCCTTGTGGTTAATTTGAGGCTAGTCGCTCAACTCTGCCTTTCCATATATTGCTCGAATAGCAATAAAGGCAAGCAGCAATAGCGCAGCTGCAGTTTCGCGAGTGCAAACAAACAAAAAAAATTACAAAATTACAAGTGAAGTGAGAAATTAAAAAAAGTGAAGTGAGCGACAACAAGAAAGCCAAGCAGCTAAGGCTAAGCAAGGGAGAGCAGCACCAGCAGAGCAACACGGTAAAGCAGCACAGGCAAACAGCAAAAGCAGAGACGTACAAGCGAAGCAGCAAAGGCAAACTGCAAAGGGAGAGCAGCACAAGCGAAGCAGCAAAGGCAAAGCAGCGTAGCAGCCAACCCAGAAGGACACCAACAAGCATAAAGAGTGTAGTGGTGAATTCGAAATAGTTCGAATAACCCAGTGAACGAAAGACAAAGTGAATATAAATCAAATAAGTGCTTGTGAATTTTTATCTGTATTTATACATATTTGGATTTTAATAAAGCAATTAAGCACAAAGCAATTTTGTTTGTGTACATAGTCGAAGACTAGGCGTGCTAGTGCATTGGGCCGATTACCCAGCAAGCACATTCAAATTAAATTTTGGAAAAATATTTTGAGGAAATACTTCACTAAATTTGCAAGTGCAAGTACAAGTGCATTGGGCCGATTACCCAGCAAGCACATTCAAATTAAATTTGGGAAAAATACTTTGAAAAAATACTTCATTAAATTTATTAACTTTTTGTTCTCTCGAAATTTCACGCTTTATAAAGAAACAACGCACTGCCTATCATCAACTCAATTTGTAGTTTGTCCGTGATTGGTGCTGCAACTTTTGAACTTTTTGCAACATATTTGCAAATATTTTAAATTTTAATTTCAAGTTTTAGATCCGACTTTGTGCAACATTTTTGCAGTTCCGGTTCAATTTTTCGAACACAATGGAAGCCAGCAGAGCATTTATCACTGCTGCAGACGCTCTACTAGAGTTTGAGGAGTCTTTTACTCCAACAGCAAACAACCAAAGTGCCTACTCTCTGGAAGTTCAACAAACTGAACTGAAATCTCTGTGGGCAGAGGTAAAGTCAGAATACAAGTTGTGTTTGCCAAAAGTGGATCCTTCCGACACAAGCTCAATTGACGACATTAAGCTTAAATATTCAAGCTGTTACCACGCGTATGTGTGTTGCGCGGCCTTGATGGGCGAACACATGCACAACCTCACGGCGTTCAACCAAAGCCCAACTTCAAATTCTACAGTGATTCAACCTGAACGGTTACAACAAACGGTAGAACCCGTGAGGTATACAATCAACTTACCGCCATGCGATACCGAAATATTTCATGGCGATGTTTTACAATGGCCCTCATTTAGGGATTTATTTGCCGCCATTTATGGGAATAACCCAAGGCTAGGCGGTAGAAAAGTTATTCCATTTGAATCAAAAAACGCGAGGTGAGGCAAAAGATATCGTTTCGAAAGCGCCATTGACGAATGACGGATTCGCATTGGCTTGGAACAATTTGTTGTGTAGGTATGAAAACAAGCGAGTGCTTGTTAACACACAATTAAATTTATTGTTCAAGCTCCCGCACATTTCAACAGAATCTGAGACCGAACTCAGAAATTTACAGCGGGAGATTAATAGCTGCATTTCAGCTTTACAAATACATGGCATCAATGTAGATAGTTGGGATGCCATATTTACGTATTTGTGTTCTATCCGACTCCGGATTATACACTGTCGCTTTGGGAACAATCTCTGGATTCGGATTCAGAGATCCCAAAATGGGTTGACTTAGACAAATTTCTAACCAAACGGGTTAAAACGCTTGAGAGAGTATCAAACCTCAAAGGCGATTTGGGTACTCAACCCAAGATTAAATCAGCTGATGGTGAAGGTCGGATACCAACCTTGCAGTCAAGGATTGGATCCAAACCCATCAATTCCCATCACGCCAAGACAAATAATATCAAATGTAAACTGTGCTCATCTCAATCGCACATTTTGAAAACTTGTCAAAGATTCATTGAGATGCAGCCTAATGCACGATTAAATGCTGTCAGAAAACTTCACGTCTGCTTAAATTGTTTATCAAACTCACATGAAGTAAAAAATTACAAAAGTATGTTTAATTGTAATACATGTAAACAGAGACATCACTCCATGATTCACCGGGATCAGAATGAGGAAATAGCTCAGATGTCCGACAGCACAAACCCTACTGAGATTTCTACTAAATCTCATGTGGCCTCTATTAAGGCCAATATTTCAAATGTGCCTACCAGTCGAAGCTTGCTCTTAGGTACAGCCATGGTGACCGTATGTCACAACGAGAGCACCTTCACTGTTAGAGCCCTGATTGATTCAGGATCTGAAGCCACCTTCGTAAGCAACAGTCTGCAAAAACGCTTACATCTGGCAAGCAAAAATATCAGCGCGCGAGTTTCAGGATTGAATAATACCGTATCAGGACGAGTTCAATCGGTATGCTCGATTACAATTGGCTCGCCCCGTAACAAAAGTTTAAGATTAGAAGCGGAAGCGTTGGTACTGCCAAAATTAACTGGACTGCTTCCATCCAGATCAATAAACCCTTCGATTGTTAAAAGGTTACCCAATATCCCCTTAGCGGATAAAAATTTCTATACGAGTCAAAAGGTTGACTTGTTGATCGGAGCAGATCATTACCCGAAAATTATACTAAACGGGGTAAAATCGAAAATTTTCGGATCCATCGCTGCACAACGTACGGTGTTCGGTTGGATTTTAACAGGTTCCGTTCCCTCCGAAGAAACAAAAATAAATTCATCAATATCTCAACAACAAACACAAAATCATTTTTGTAGTGTAAAAATTACAAATTTTTTACCTAAGCAACAACAACAATGCAAACATCTCAGCAGCAACAACACAATAGCAATCAGCGGAATAGAAATGCATTGGCAGAACCAGAAATAACCGACAGACCGCTATCATTCGTAAACCAAAGTGAAAATTTAAAGGACTTAAGTCAGCACTTTTGTCGGAGATGGAAGACCAAATACTTAAAGGAACTGCAGAAACGAAAGAAATGGAAACAGTTCCAACAGAACGTCCAAGTCAACGACCTGGTGGTAGTTCGTGATGAAAATGTACCTCCAAATGAATGGAGATTAGGCAGCATCATCAAAGTATATCCAGTTTTGGATCAACGAGTTCGGGTGGGGGACATCCAAACTCAACGCGGCTTAATTTGTCGGCCTATCACAAAGATTGTCATTATACCCAATCAATGTTAACTTTATTTTATAAATTCACACGTTAATAATCTTCCTTTTCGTTTAGGAAATTATTGAAAATGACGGCAATCACCTGCCCCCTATGCGTAGATAGCCATCTACTTCGCTGGTGCCCAAAGTTCCGGCAGTTGTCCCCGGAAGTAAGGCTGCGGACCACATTAATCCACCGATTTTGCAGCAACTGCCTCTCGTCGAGCCATTCGAAGAATGAATGCTTTAGCGTAATACGCTGTAAACGTTGCGGCAACCCACACCATACAATTCTTCATGGCATCAGCTCAGACGCCAAAGAACCAGACCAGGATGTCATTGAATTAACATGGGAACGGCAGGTCGAGGCAACGGAAATGGAAGAGAATTCATTGACAATCGGCACGCCCGATTTGGTCCCCTCTCAACCGTGTCAACCGACGTCATTAGTCACGCATCCAAGGAAAAGCTCTGACCAACGATGCCTCTCCCGCATACCACACGCCCAAGATCGAGCCAGACTCGAGTCGTCTCGCCGACTTCGGGGTGCTGGTAACTTCCTTTCGGATTGGCGGCATGGCAACGATCGACTGAGACTCGAATCGTCTCAGCGACATTGCCCGGACCGAGCGGAACTCCATTCGTTCCGCCGGCCACCCCATCCAAGGCGAAGGCGTGGACGAGACGCTTGAAGTCAAGCAGTTGCACGCCGTATCATCAAGGATAGGCAAGCAACTTTACCTTGGCAGCAAAGAAGTGCGCTGTCACCAACCGCCTTAATAAGAGTGCGAACTGCTACAAGGTTAATAACAGTGCGTTCTATGATTAGCCCGAGTTCTACAAGTCAGCGCCAGTTGCAGTAATCTTGGGAGCGGACGTTTACTCTCGGCTCATGTTGCCCGGGTTACAACTAGCAGCAATGGGCCAACTCATCGCCCACAATACGACCCTGGGATATATAGTATCCGGTGTCGTATAGGATCGGCACAATAAAGTGCACTGGCTGCCAACGCCTCTCACATTCACCGCCTACCCAGGATCGAGTTAGACTCGAGTCGTCTCGCCGACCTCGGATGGTGGTGACTTCGATGCAAATTGGCGGCATGGTAAAGACCGACTGAGATTCGATTCATCTCAGCGGCATTTCCCGGACCGAACCAGACTCGATTCGTCTCGTCGGCCACCCCATCTGCAAAGAAGACGTGGAAGAGGAAATGCAGGAGTCAGTTAGTTAAGTTAGTTTTAAGCAATTTATTGTAAACTGCATTTGCAGTAATACTGCAAGGCGGGGAGAATATTGACGCCGCCCCCGCTCAATTTCTTTGCCACGTCTGTATCAGCAGAGCAATCTTTTCTTTTTCTCTTTTCGAAGTTTTTTCGAAGTTTTAATTCGCGCGCAACTAAACACTTACTAAAAAGTTGCGCGCGCTCTCTCCTTTTGCGACCGTTCAGCTATACAGACGTGGTAAGTGTGTTTCCAATTATATTATATTTAAATACATTTATTATATGAAACCCTTTGTTTTATTTAACATTTTGTGGAATAAATTGCGCCGACCGTTTCCCCACGGCCAACCACATCTTTGGAACGAGCGAGCACCGTGCTCCACCACCCGAATTATCACACAGTATAAAGTCCTTAAAATGCATATAGTTTAAGATCTCAGTTTATTCAAGTTGCTATAGCCAAGTGTGTGGGTTGTTGGCCGTAATCTCGGCTGTCGACTCTTAAATTATTGGTAGTTTATTTTCGAACAGCTGTTAATATTTATCGTTATATACTAAATGCATTATAATGGGGTCTTCCTTCACCCACATCCCCACATTTAAAGTAAGGAAGCTTTGCAACGCGCTTGAACTGTTGGAAGTGCCTTGGATTTGTTGAAGTGGATTTGTTTCCTCTTTTTGCTGTCGCTGGACATTCAAGAAATGTATGTTCTGGTGTATCCACCTCAAGATCGGAAAGTCGATAATTTTCTGTCGATGAAATTTTTTCTCGTTTCACGTATTTAACACCTCAGTCTTCGGTGCCAAATACAACATACATAAGTTTTTCTTTAGAGAAGGTGTCATCTACCAAGTGCTTAGCAGGACGACGCTTTTACTCTCCTTTTTTCTTATTTTCGGAGTTTTTACTTAATTAATTTTGTTGCTCCAGTCCTATCGGCTCAATGATCGTCAGTTTCCTAAACGCGTTATCAGCTGTGACGAGGCTGCCGGAAGTCAGGACTTCTTGAATATAACATAATTTGTTCTTGTGATAGTTTCTCACTAAAATAAAAACTGCCTAACATTCTTGTAGACCTTAGTTTGAAACGCAAATCGGCGATCACCCCTCGACATGCTTCGGAGACTATGAGCAAACTAAATTAAGATTTTATTTAAATTTCAATATTCTTAATTTATTCTTCAAAATTAATGTCGCCTGCCTCAAAGTAATACCCCTTGTCCCGAATATACTTGTTGTGTCAACGTTTTTTTCCAATCCTTGGAACAGTTGTGAAAATTTGGCGAAAAACTTACGAAGAATTAATGCAATATGCGACGGAGTATTATCGCGTTGCCAAAACAAACGCCGACAACATAATTCCAGCCTCTTTTTACGAATAGCTTCATGCAAATGATGCGTAACAATCAAATAGACGTCCTTGTTGACAGTTTGGCCAGTCGGAAGCAATTCGGAATGCACCTCGATAATCGTAGAAAACTGTCAACTTAATCATGATTATTGTCCTGTTTGACGTGGCGTTTTCGGCTTTTGGCTTACCCTTTTCACAATATTTGGTCGATTGATCGACTGTTTCAGGATCGTAAGCATAGATCCAAGACTCATCGTCAGTAATAACACCTTGAATGACATCCTGGTTGTCGGAAAGCATTGTTTCACAGATGTCAGCGCGACGTTGTTTTTGAAGCAATTTGGTGATTTTGGTATCAATCGTATCCAAATTAACTTTCAAAATGGTTTTCACTGATCCTTCCGGTATTCCAACGATGTCAGTAAGATTTCTGACAGTTAATCGTCGATTTTAAAGTCTCAATTTCTTTATTTCACGTGTCGTGATTATCAGTTGATGTTGATGGCCGTCCTGGTGGAATTGGTTAGTGGCCAACGAGTTCTCGACCCTCTTTGAATAATTTATACTAATCAAAAGCACTAGCTCCCAACAAGCAATTATCACCGAAGACTTTTTTCTAACACTATGAACTTTTTGGCACCAAAAATTTGATTCCTCACTCTAAAATTTAAAGGAACTTCTTTGTTGAATAATTTCACTCATTGTAAAAATCGTCGAATGCACTTTTTGTATCTCAGTAGGACAAGTAAGGTCTCTATATGCGTCCAGAGAACAGAGTTGGTTATTCGAGCAACCATAGATCGGTTTCGTACCACATTTACTCTAGTGGATAATGCGCATACTCAGAGACGTCGTACAGTGCGTACTGAAGATGCTTTTGTTGGTGCAGAGCAGCGTATCGAGTGAGCCCATCATGGGCTGAGGGAGCCCATCCGGCATTGCGGATCCACCAATAATTTGGAGCTGTGTACATCCAATTTACAGAAGTTTTTGCGGATTGATTTATCTGCTTACAAAATTCAATTCGTGCAATAAATGAAGTCAAACGACCTTCAAGCGCAACGCAAGTTCGGTGAATGAACCCTAAACGATATGTCCATCGAATTCGATTTTCACAAGAAAATTTTGTGCAGCGATAAAGATCACTTTTGACTAAAAGGGCACGTTATAAGACAGAGTTTTCACATTTGCAATGATGACGATAATCTACAAACCATTGTTGAGACATCGTTGCATTCTTAAAATGATTAAAGTGATTACTTGGTGTGCTCTGTAGTCATATAGAATTATTTATCTATTATTCTTCAAAAATTAAGTCGGCTTTTATGTTGAAGTCATTGAGGAACGCCATAGAGCTATGATTAATGACTTTTTCGTGAATTTTCCTTAATTGTAGGATGTTGATTTGCGCGACCTTTGTTTTTAACAATACGGCATCACATGCCGTGCAGTCAACGAGACCATTTTTCGAATTTTCGGGATTATCATGCGTCGTGAGTTTGTGGCGTTATATGAAGTCACTTGTCTCCGAAGATAAGTCGACTGACTCCTTGGAGGAGAATATTCGATTTGTTATTGCTGACATACGAGCATAATTGCTGCCAAAAGTGGACGAAAATTGGGCCTTCCGGCTGTTATTTTGTTCTATATATTCCTAAATTTAGCACATATACAGTCAAAGAATCGAAGGTTAGTTCGATTTATTTAAAGTAGTGACTTAGAAGAGTACCATTTTATAAAAGGTTTAGTAGTTTTCAAAAGCAACCTTACAAACAATACTTTTCTACTAGTTCACGCCTACTTTTCAATTGTCTTCAAGCAATTGCATTATTAATTGCCATAAATCATAATTACAAGTGTAATACCAATGCATCTGTAAATAAAACGGTGGTGGTGTGGAGCGAGAGTGGTCCAGTTCCGCCTGTTTACAAACAAATAACCAATCATTCTTCAAGTTCTTTGTCATTATGCACTTTGCACCTTTATAAAAATAAAATTCCAAGTATTTTGTTTATTTACCATAACAAAGTAAGCATTTAATTGCGTGTTCGTATTAGGTAATCTGGTATAATTTATTGGCGCATGCGGACCACTTAGTCAAACGTACATCGATAGCATCGACAAAAATGCTAAATTTACATAAAAGGAAATCCAATTTTGCGCTCAGATCAAGTGCAAGCTTGGCTAGTGTATCCGTACTAAGTCGAACACGTGCAGCATATGATTTAATTAAAGCTTATTACACCATTGGCAAGTGAGGTGTTAACAACTCAAACAGCTGATTGAACCAGTTTCTGCGCATAAATTATAGGAATTGCAAAAATTAATCACAGAGTGTTGTAAATCAGAAGACCACATAAGCTGCGCTGACTTGACCACTGCGGCTCAACTCCATATAAGAGTATGCTTACGAGCTACCGGATTTTTATGCAAAATACTGAAATACTTTACGACGTAAAGAGAGCAACGGCGCGCTTCATTAACCGGATTGCATGCTGAAATGAAATCGAACGGGAAGTATTTAGAAAAGACGCAATGAACTTGTACTTGAAGTTGGCCGCAGTAAATTGCGCTGAATAATTATAAGACAGCGTGAGCTGAAGTTCTTCCCGTAAATTACATTTTACTGTTTTTTCACTTCGTGTCTTGACTAAGTGCAATTAAAGGGGCCTGCAGCGACACCTACTCATCTAAGAATCATGCAAACCTTGCTGGCAGTGGTGACCTATAAAAGCGTTGGATATGCTTGAAGCTGGCATAACACTACCGATCGACACTTGGTAAAAACGTCGAGCGGCTGTAAAGAGCTTAAGACAAAATGAAGCATACTGTGGTAAGTCAATTGAAGCTGCCAACTCTTTTTATTAGTTCTAATAATTAGAACTTAAACCAATTCTTTTTTATACCACCATTATAGGTGCTAACATTGGCTGTGATATGCCTGGTCTGTGTGATGCAGAACGAAGCTAGCATTTTGCCCTTGGTATTGGAACCACAGGCACCCGTTGTTGTTTCGGTGCCATCGATACCGGTGGTAAAGATTGTGCCTGTGGCTGCTGGTGGTGCTGGTGGCGCTGGCGGTGAGGGTGCTGCTGGCGGCGGCGGTGGCGGTGGTGGCGCTGCTGGCATTTTAGGTGGTGGCGGTGGCGGCGGCGGTGCTGGTAGCGCTGGCGCTGGTGGTGGCGGTGGTGGTGGCGCTGCAGGTGGTATTTCAGGTGGTGGCGGTGGAGGCGGCGGTGCTGGTAGCGCTGGTGCTGGTGGTGGCGGCGGTGGCGGTGGCGGTGCTGGACTCCTTGGCGGTCTAGGTGGATTAGGTGGCGACGGTGGCCATTAATCTGTATGCGAAAGTGTTATTTGTAAATACGTTGCATTGTTTATATGTTGGTAACAGTTTTTGATCTATTTTGTGTATACCTAGTTAATGCCTTTCACATTCACATTTCTGTCTTTGAGTTGCTTTTCGTTTTTCTGCAAGTGAATATAACAGATATTTCAAAAATAAATTAATTTTATGTTTCAATAATTTCGAGTAAAAATGTCGGGTAATGAAAAAGATGAAAAGGATATGCATACAAGAAAAAACTTAAAGATACTATTTAACGTTTTTTAAACTACATAATATCGAATTGCGACTTCGCTTCCTGGTAAAGTTTTTGACCCATTTCACCTGACTTTGGTAAAAAACCTTATTTGGTAGCCAGGTCCTTCTCCGTCTGACTTATCCAACGGACCCTTCCTCTATTCCCCCGGAGGGTATTCGTCGAATACCTTCAGAGCTGCAGTGTTTTAATTCATTCGAACGACATGACCTAGCTGCGTAGCCGCAGTCTCTAATCCGCTCAATGTCGTCGTACTATACTATATATCTCGAAAGCTCATCGTTCCATTGTTTGAGATAGGACCATAGGACCAGAACCTTTCTTTCGAATATTCTTAACGTCGACTCAATAGATGTTGTCACTATCCATGCCTCTGCATCATATAGCAGGACCGGGATGATGAGTGACTTGTAGAATTTGGTCTTTGTTCGTCGTGAGAAGGCTTTACTTCTCAATTCGTAAGAGTTATTCCGGGTTGGATTTCGAGGCTGACTTTGTTGTTGGTGTTAATACTGATTCCAAAGTGGACGAAATTATCTACGATTTCGAAGTTATGACTGTAAGCAGCGACTTGGGAGTCAGGAGATATTTCGTCTTGCCCTCGTGCACTCTCAGATCCATTTGCTTCGCTTCCTTATCCATTTTGGAGAAATCAGAACTAACGGCGCGAATATTGTCTTATGAAGATTGCATCTTCTCGGATTCCGATCTTTTCCAATATTTGGGGCATGATGAATATCTGATCAGTTGTTGATTTTCCAAGTCTAAAGCCACACCGATAAGGTATATTATATGCGGTGTTGGCGCAGATTGTGGGGTCTCCCAATCGTTGGACACGCCTTCAGAAGATCTTATTCTAAACAGATGCATGCCCCTTAT
The DNA here is from genome assembly GCF_016617805.1 of Bactrocera tryoni. NCBI lineage: Eukaryota > Metazoa > Arthropoda > Insecta > Diptera > Tephritidae > Bactrocera > Bactrocera tryoni. The sequence continues at coordinate 68,042,565 of NC_052499.1, forward strand.
CAGTTCTTCGCCCCCGTATTTAAATAGCTCGGCCGGCAATCCATCGACCCTCACCGCTTTGTTGTATTTCAGACGGGTAATTGCCATCCGAACTTCTTCATGGTTGGGCAATGGAACGTCTGCTCCATCGTCAACGATTGGACAATCGGGTTCGCCTGTCGTTATATTTTCACTGCGATTCACCAGGCTGAAGAAGTGTTCCCTCCATAATTTTAGTATGCTCTGGGCATCTGTCACTAGATCACCTCTGGGGGTTCTACAATAGTATGCTGCGGTCTTGAAACCTTCTGTTAGTCGCCGCAACTTTTCGTAGAATTTTTGAGCTAGTCAAGCTCTTCATATTCACGCATTTCGGTATCTTTTTTGTCTGCAAATGCGGCTCGCTTCCTTCTTCAGTTATCGGTAT